>NC_143014.1:378278719-378465149 GCF_055824585.1 Amblyomma mixtum | reverse complement strand
CTGCTTCCTGCTACGCCTGCCTTCTCTTGGAATCCACTCCGTTACCCTTAAGGACCAGCGATTATCTTGCCTTCGTCTTACATGCCCTGCCCAAGCACCCTTCTTTCTCCTGATTTCGACTAGGATGTCTTCAACCCGCGTTTGTTCCCTCACCCACTCCGCCCGCTTCCGATCTCTTAACGTTACGCCTATCATTTCTATTTCCATAGCTCGTTGCGTTGTCCTTAACTTAAGCTGAACCCTCTTCGTTAGCCTCCACGTTTCTGCCCCATAGGTGAATACCGGTAGGATACAGCTGTTGTATACTTTTCTCTTGAGGGGTATTGAAAAACTGCCATTCATGATCTGAGAGAACCTGCCATATGCACTCCACCCCATTCATATTCCTCTAGTTATTACTCTTCATGATCCGGATCAGCGGTCACTACCTGCTCTAAGTAAATGTATTCCCTTATCACTTCCAGTCATTTCTAAACCACACCTATTGTGCTTGACGGTTCTTGTCACATAATACATTGTGCAGTTTAAAATATAGGGTAACCTTGAATCGGGAAAACACTTAAACCAATGACAGTTTTCTTGCTGAAGAGAAATGGCTGTTGCAATTCCTGTTTCTCAGATACCATTAACTGAATTTCATGCTCTAAAATAGTGAAGGAAAAATTCAAAATTTTTCATCTCAAAGAGGCAGACAACAAATTTCAGTTTGGTTTGGGTTGGTTTATGGGGTCTAACGTCCCAAAGCGACCCAGGGTATGAGAGACGCCGTAGTGAATGGCTCCGGAAATTTCGACCACCTGGGGTTCTTTAACGTGCACTGACATCGCACAGTACACGGGCCTCTAGAATTTCTCCTCCAAAGAAATTCCAGCCGCCGCGGCCGGGATCGAACCCGCGTCTTTTGGGTCAGCAGCCGAGCAAATTTCAGTTGCACATTTTTTTTTTTTTAATGATGCATAAGGCATTACTATGCACGGATAACCACACAGTACTCGCCTATGACTGCTAAATAATTTGTAATTAAATATCTTCTCTCTCCTGCTTCACTTTTAAAAACTGAGCAATGGCAATGGCATCAAAGGTCAGTATAAGCCAGGGGAGGCATGAGGAAAACTGCAATATAATTGCGGCTTCGTCATTCATTGTGACTCCGACTCTTAAGGCAGGCTGGCTTTAGCATTGTAACTAATTAAAACGATGAAGTAGCGATATAGTAGCTTTTTTGTGCCTTCCATAACCTATACTGAACATTGATGTCATAGCAATTGCTATGCTATTGAAACAGGGAAGAAAAGAAATCTGGTTGTAATTCTTGATGGAACAGCGCAAAACATCGGGACAAGAGACAAGCGCTGACTTACAACTGGTTTTTATTTCGAAGAAACATTGCTTCTTATACCTTCTTCACCCTCTCAAAAAACACATGCGTCGCAACCATATCGTTCAAGCGTCCACAAAAAAGCATAAGACAAATAATCACAGATATTTATAATCACATTTTTAACATGTCAAATTCTTTCTTAGTCAAAGCAACAGACGGCGAGCTGACACAATCGTCGCGCAGACTCGCTATCGAAGCTGCCTCGATTATTTCCCGGACTAACTGGTCTTTGTGATTAGCCAAAGCTTTGCATTTTTGGAAAACCGGTGCACAACTAGTTGAAGGGCAATCTCTGCAATGGATTCCCAGGTTCCTGCAAGCTTGCTCGAAATTATTTTTGTGTTCTAGCAGCCTTTCATTCATGCACCTGCCAGTCTGCCCAATGTACTGTTTACCGCAAGTCACTGGCAACGAATAAACAAGGCCTTCGGTGCACTCCACAAAGGGGGTTCGATGCTTTATCGTGCATCCCTGCTTCTTTTTGGTCGGATCGGAGTTGACTCGTCTGCACAGACTTGAGTTTATTAGGAGCAGTCATCACTACATTCACGCCAGCTTTTCGACCTATGCCTTTCAGGCGATGGGAAATATTGTGAAGATACGGAATTCCTACTACCGGCCTCCTTTCTTTCTGTTTCTGTGCATCATCTTGCTGCTCGGGCCTAGCCTGCATCAGGTGCTTTTTCATCTGCTTGGCAACAGATACCAACAGGTGCGAGGGGTAACCCGAGTTGCCAAGCCGTTCTGCCTGGCGAAGAAAGCTCACATTCATTTTGTGAACACAGGATTTCCTCAAGGCATTCGTGAAGCACAAGTTCACAATAGCCCTCTTGGTCAGCTTAGAGTGAGCTGATTGGAAGGGCATTGGCGCTTTCTCCGCTCTGGGCTCATAGGCCCAGCAGGCGTGCCCTCTAGTGAACTCAAGTCTCGGGTCTAAAAACCTGAGTGACCCTTGAGCAGGAAGCTCGTGCGTGATAATAAGTGGCTGCAAAGCCTGCGCAAAGCGACCCACCTCCTCCATTACTGCTTCTAGCGTATTCGCCCTTTGGCCATCACAAAGAACTAGGTAGTCATCAACGTACCTAAATACCTTTTTAACACTAGTACCTGCAAGGGTTACGTTCAGGAACCTGTCTTTTCGCGCCAAGTACGAATCACTGAGTAGAGGCGCGATACATGAACCAATGCAAACACCACGTTTCTGGAGATACACTTTTTCCTCCCAACAGACGTAAGTTGACCTGAGGTACACTGCTAATAGCTCCAGGAACCCTCTAATAGACATTCCGCAGGCGTTTTGAAATGCAACAGCACCATGCGTATCTATGCATTCTTCTACAGACACCATCAGCTCGTCATGCGGTATGGAATAATACAAATCTTTTACATCAACTGAGCATGCGGCAAAGGCACTGCTAGAATTGTCAGTTAAAAATCTAGCTATATCGTGCGAAGATTTCACCTGAATGGGTCGTCAATTGTTAGTAGTTTTAATTTTGCTTGCAAGAAGACACCAAGAATCTTTTGCCACGTCCCTCCCTCAGAAATTATTAACCTCAAGGGCCAGTCTGGTTTGTGAGTTTTTACAGTGAAAAACACGTCCAAGTTAGACTTCTTGCAAGTTTTTATGCCTCGAAGGAGGTAGTCAAGTTTAAGTTCTTTGCATAGCTTCATAGCAGTTACCTTTGCTTTCCTAACAGCTGATGTCTTGTGCTCGTCAAAAACAGAGCTGATGGTTTCTAACGCCTTAGTTTTGTACAAGTCCTTGGAAATCACAGCAAAGCCCCCCTTTTTGTCAGAGGTCAGCAACGCAAGGGAATCGTCTTTCAAGTACCTTACAGTACGTCCCACTGGGAGATTCCTCTCGCAGAGCTGGTAGCGGCCAATGACGTCGGCTCCGTCTGAAATACAACTTGCACTTTCCGACTCAGGGCTTGCCTTGGCAACGCGCCGCACCATGGCAAGAAGCTCCGGTGTTGTCTTCTTCGCTTGGATGGCAAACTTAGGCCCAAGGCTAAGCACCTCGCGGACCGGTTGTGGCAGAACATCCACACCAAACGTGTGGATCTTGTTTTCTTGGCTTTCTTCGGTCATGCCTCTTCTCCTTTCATTGTAGTCAGCGCGCAGCAAGGTGCAAGGAAAGTGCAAGGTGTATTTCAGATGGAGCAGACGTCGTTGGCCGCTACCAGCTCTGTGAGAGGAATCTCCCAGTGGGACGTACTGTAAGGTACTTGAAAGACAATTCCCTTGCGTTGCTGACCTCTGACAAAGAGGGGGGCTTTGCTGTGATTTCCAAGGACTTGTACAAAACTAAGGCGTTAGAAACCATCAGCTCTGTTTTTGACGAGCACAAGACATCAGCTGTTAGGAAAGCAAAGGTAACTGCTATGAAGCTATGCAAAGAACTTAAACTTGACTACCTCCTTCGAGGCATAAAAACTTGCAAGAAGTCTAACCTGGACGCGTTTTTCACTGTAAAAACTCACAAACCAGACTGGCCCTTGAGGGTAATAATTTCTGAGGGAGGGACGTGGCAAAAGATTCTTGGTGTCTTCTTGCAAGCAAAATTAAAACTACTAACAATTGACGACCCATTTCAGGTGAAATCTTCGGACGATATAGCTATATTTTTAACTGACAATTCTAGCAGTGCCTTTGCAGCATGCTCAGTTGATGTAAAAGATTTGTATTATTCCATACCGCATGACGAGCTGATGGTGTCTGTAGAAGAATGCATAGATACGCATGGTGCTGTTGCATTTCAAAACGCCTGCGGAATGTCTATTAGAGGGTTCCTGGAGCTATTAGCAGTGTACCTCAGGTCAACTTACGTCTGTTGGGAAGAAAAAGTGTATCTCCAGAAACGTGGTGTTTGCATTGGTTCATGTATCGCGCCTCTACTCAGTGATTTGTACTTGGCGCGAAAAGACAGGTTCCTGAACGTAACCCTTGCAGGTACTAGTGTTAAAAAGGTATTTAGGTACGTTGATGACTACCTAGTTCTTTGTGATGGCCAAAGGGCGAATACACTAGAAGCAGTAATGGAGGAGGTGGGTCGCTTTGCGCAGGCTTTGCAGCCACTTATTATAACGCACGAGCTTCCTGCTCAAGGGTCACTCAGGTTTTTAGACCTGAGACTTGAGTTCACTAGAGGGCACGCCTGCTGGGCCTATGAGCCCAGAGCGGAGAAAGCGCCAATGCCCTTCCAATCAGCTCACTCTAAGCTGACCAAGAGGGCTATTGTGAACTTGTGCTTCACGAATGCCTTGAGGAAATCCTGTGTTCACAAAATGAATGTGAGCTTTCTTCGCCAGGCGGAACGGCTTGGCAACTCGGGTTACCCCTCGCACCTGTTGGTATCTGTTGCCAAGCAGATGAAAAAGCACCTGATGCAGGCTAGGCCCGAGCAGCAAGATGATGCACAGAAACAGAAAGAAAGGAGGCCGGTAGTAGGAATTCCGTATCTTCACAATATTTCCCATCGCCTGAAAGGCATAGGTCGAAAAGCTGGCGTGAATGTAGTGATGACTGCTCCTAATAAACTCAAGTCTGTGCAGACGAGTCAACTCCGATCCGACCAAAAAGAAGCAGGGATGCACGATAAAGCATCGAACCCCCTTTGTGGAGTGCACCGAAGACCTTGTTTATTCGTTGCCAGTGACTTGCGGTAAACAGTACATTGGGCAGACTGGCAGGTGCATGAATGAAAGGCTGCTAGAACACAAAAATAATTTCGAGCAAGCTTGCAGGAACCTGGGAATCCATTGCAGAGATTGCCCTTCAACTAGTTGTGCACCGGTTTTCCAAAAATGCAAAGCTTTGGCTAATCACAAAGACCAGTTAGTCCGGGAAATAATCGAGGCAGCTTCGATAGCGAGTCTGCGCGACGATTGTGTCAGCTCGCCGTCTGTTGCTTTGACTAAGAAAGAATTTGACATGTTAAAAATGTGATTATAAATATCTGTGATTATTTGTCTTATGCTTTTTTGTGGACGCTTGAACGATATGGTTGCGACGCATGTGTTTTTTGAGAGGTTGAAGAAGGTATAAGAAGCAATGTTTCTTCGAAATAAAAAGCAGTTGTAAGTCAGCGCTTGTCTCTTGTCCCGATGTTTTGCGCTGTTCCATCAAGAATGAATAACCAACATGCCCAAGCTGCTGTCCTGGTTGTAATTATTTAGCGATTGGAGACGAATACTATGCAACAATTCTATGTATACGAATGCCCAGCACGTCACTACAAAGAACACACATAACCAAAAATTTGGTGTTTATACTCATTTAAGGTAATACTACTTCCCACGCAAGAACACGACAGCCATGTGTAAACTTTTTGCTTTCATAGTAATAAAATCTATCCAACGACAAGTTTGGCGCAGCATGCCTGCTCTTTATAAATATGCAATACTGACAATGTTTGACACTAGCATTTGGCATGAACGAGATAACTGTGATTACTTCGCACATTACGTGCCAGTCCATACTATTATGCACAATTTAGATTTGCAAATGTAATGTGTAATTCTCTCTGACTGCCACGTTAGTGCACTGCAAACCAATGAAGTTGCCTTGCATTTGCAATGTTCTCACTACTTTTATGCAACACTGATCACTTCAGTATATCTGCATCGTTCTGTTAGACGGCCACGGGATAGCTAGAATTAAGGCTATTTTATGTGATGGAAACCATTCACTAGACAACAAAGAAGAAAAGCCTCAACTACTGTCCTGGTGCTGGGACGTCTAATAAGAGCTCAGAAAGACTCGGTTTCAATACGCCAAACCCTCCGCATAATATTACCCTGTGCGAAAATACCCCACCCCACCCTAGCTTAATTTCTGTCCACATGCACCAAGGCTCACTGCACCTGTTATAAATATTGCCCTAAATATTGCAATCAAGCTGCCCGTGTATGCATAGGCTATCTGTGCATCGAGAAAGAAAGAAGTTGTTAGGAATGTTTCACACCAAAAACAGAAAAAAAGGCAGCCTGTTTCTCAGAAACAGCTAAGAGCATGAAATGGTGTGTCCAAAAAGATTAGGCTGCTTTGTACTTATTTATGACAACGAGAACTGTCAGAGCTGCGCTTTCAAAAATTCAGGAGCTTTGTGCACAAACGTAGCTTCCGTATGCACGTCTTGCAGCACCAACGCTTCCGAATTGAAACGACCGATGAATATGCACAGGAAAAAGCAAATAGAGAGCGCTTGAATTTAAAAGAAAAGCTACCTTGCACAATCAGAAATTTCGCGACAGAACCTTCCAAACAGTGACGTGTACTGGTTGCGGTATACCGAATATATACCTAGCAAATAAGTGTGCGCTTTGTTAACGAGCGGGATTCTGTGGCGGCAATGCTACAGCTCCAATTCCGAAAACCTAATGCTGCAGAAATTGAGTTTTCAAAATACGTGCGAATGCACGATACACTTTTGCACACATTTAGAACTTTCAGTTGTGAAACACAGACAACGAATCTTGTGTATGCGTCTTCCTTGGCTGGTAAAAAAATTCTATAAGTCTCCAGTTTGCCTGTGTACTCCACAAATTCTAGGATCCCTGTCCGCTACATGTCAAATTTCACTGAAGCGAAAGTAATACAACCGACAGCTGATGATCTGCTAGGGCAACAGGATTTCAAAAGTTTGAGAAGGGCAGTGGGAGTCCAATCCAGGTGGAGTAATGAAATTTGACTAGTAACAGACAGGGATCCTCCAATCTGTGGAGGACACCGGCAAATTGGAGACTTACGGAGGAATTTTTTTACCCGCCAAGGAACACGCATACACAAGAGAGAACCACAGAGGACTACGGCTTTTACCAGCCCTTGTCCTGTGCGGTTCTGTCTTGTGTATGCGTCTTTTTTGGCTGGTAAAAAAATTCTTCCATAAGTCTCCAATTTGCCTGTGTACTCAACAAACCGCAGGATCCCTGTCCACTACTAGTCAAATATTTCAACTCCACCTGGCTTGGACTCCCACCGCCCTTCTCTGTGGAGAAAGGGTGACAGCAGCTGGCAAAGGACAAGGTTAACTGCAGATCAACTGGGGAAGCATTATCCTGCACTGATTTTGACGGCAGGTTCACAAGACAAACAAAATCAACTCGAGGAGCGGGGTGCACATCATGCGACTGAATGTCAATGGCCAGTGAAAATGGCACCAGCACTGTGGAATGCACATGCAGAAAACGAGACGCATTTTTTTGTCAACTTTGAGTAGCAGTCTACTGCAATTTTAAAGAGCAAAGCTCTCAAGTATGGCAACACTGGCACTTTTTGTTTTACTGGGGTGAGGGTCGTCGTGAGGGTTGAAGTCCATATTTCTTTTCCATCCACTGTGTTAATTGCGAGCTATGTTTACCTAATAGGGGCTGGGCATCTAACATCACCGTTATTTCTTTGCAGCAGTTAAAACAATACAGCATACATTTTATAACATGCTTAACGAATTTTTGGGAGCAGCATGCTTTTACCCTTCTACTATTTGTTGCTACTGAATCAGTTTGGCGTTGACAAAAGATCTGTAATAAGGAGTAATTACTCATTGACATCCACTCAAGCACAGCCAAATGGCTACAAAGGAAAGCTATACAGCTTTCACAGAAACTTCGTAGTTAAAGAAAGATTCGTCCTGGTCCGGTGTTCGAACTCAGAACCACCACTTCACAGGAGCAGTCGCTCTATCAATTTGTCCAACCTGGACGGCAAGCTTATGGTAGGGCGAGAGCGAAGTGATCAATAACTCGAGTGGGAACTGTGTTGGTCCAATGTTTTAGGACCCCTAAAACATTGGACAAACTCAGTTCCCGCTTCATGTTACCTCTAAAACATTGGACAAACTGAGTTCCCGCTTCATGTTACAATACTGAGTGACATTTTGGTCTATACACCAGAAATAGCGGTAAAGCATCATGATAGAACACAATGTTTTTTAAAGGGATGAAGGAATATGTTCGTCCTTTCAGAGGGCACATATGCATAAGAGGCAACATGTGTGAAATAGTCTCTGCACCTGAAGCAGTGTAAATTCCATTATGTTAACAGCAGCAGTCAAAAGCTTCATGAGCGACTATTTCATACAGATCATGTAATTACATTCATGTAATTCAGGATCAGATTCATGTGATTATACAGGGAGGTACTGCTGCTAAGTGCACGTAGAGCTCTGCATGCATTTCTAAACCCGGCTGTGAGCCTATGTCTACGAAATTTTTCTAAATAGGCAGGTAAGGTATGCATCACTGGAAAACAATACCTACCACAAACAGCTGAGGAGAGATAGCACAGCCAAAAGCTGGAAGCACGAATGGCCCAGTAGATACTGGCAGCTGGCAACTGCAAATAAATATGTCAGAGCAACTGTTGTCAGTGGCCGTAACAATGTCATGAATGACAAGAGAAGAAATTGTCTACTGCTTCATAAATTAGAATAAGGTAGTAACATAGGAACACAAAAAGCAATGAGAGGGCCCATGACAAAAGAAATGAACAGATTGTATGTGATGCACCGATATACATTTTTTCAGTAGATTTACATGACTGTCACACCCGCATAGAAAGATGAGCAGGCTGGAATACCACTATTTTTATGCATGATGAAAAGAGCGTAACTATTCGAATATAGCATGCACAGGATTTTATTACTACTAGGGTGCTTTGCAGCAGCACCGAAGGTATTTTTAAATTGAACGTAGCGACCAGTAGACCTGTCTGCTTTGCACAAATGATGAGAGGATGGAAAAGGCATGCATTCATTAGCAAGAAGCACGATATCTCACATCACAGCATCAAACGAAAATTGGTATTGCATTTAACAAATCTGCACAGAAATAAAAACTGCCTAGTGGCAATGCAAGTAAGAGCAAGGGAAAAAAATACCGAAGAAAACTGGTGAGTGTGGTGCAGGGAGGTCTGTGGGTAGGGTCTCGTGCCTGGGAATAGTTCCGAGCGCGGAGAATCGCCGGCAGCACAGCTGGTGGCAGTCAACCAAGAATAAATAAGAGAAAGTGAAAATCAATAACAAACCATCACCGATATAGCGAACGACTTGAAAGCGGGCCGCACAAACGAGGGATATAGCAAAAAGCTTGAAATCCTAAATAAGTGCGCAGTTGCATCCCAAACAGTTCTCAAAATCTGAAGGCGAGGAAGCATCGACACCTACACCTCAGGGCAGACGCAAGAACGATCTAACTTTGACATAATACTGTGTCAAATTCTGTTCCATGGGGAAGCACAGATAAAAATTTACAAATGACTAGGCAAGGGATATGCCCCAGCCTTTTACACGCGATCATTGTCCCCGAAAAAATTGTATGACAAATATTAAGGCGTAAGCACTAATCCCACGAGTACACACACTGAGCACTTCTGTTGGCAGCTGGCCTAGCGCGAGTGCTCTGTCGCGCGGCACTGCCGCTCATCGTCATCTTCTAAGTAGCACAAATCAATCCGACGGGCACCAGCCGCGAGGCAACTCGACCGTTGTCAGTTCCCTTGTCTGTCCGCAGCTGGCCTAGCAAGAGCGCTCTCTAACGTGGCACTGCACGCTCATCATCCTCTCCTACGTAGCACAAATCTATGCTATTGGAATGTAGTAAACTTTGTCTGTTGTTTTTCGCAGCGCTAGCAAGCGACCGCATAACTCTGTTGTGATAACTGGTGGCATTTTTATTTACCGCGGCACCCGAGTACTAAACGCAGATAGAGACTATGGAGCAACAGTTGCCATGCGGCCTATACGCCCGTTCTTTTCTGGTAAAGGCCGATTCACACGATTTTCCGTTCGCCCGCTGCCGCGGCCGACAGCGCGCCTCTCAATGTGGTGACGCATGAATACGTAGTGCGCGGGCCGCGGGCGAACGGACCGTCGTGTGAATCGGCGTTAACGCATTATAGCTGAGGCAACCGCACGCAGACTGCCTGCACTGCCATCCCTATATAGGCGCACACTAATAACGCGTGCGAATAGAGATCAGAAGTAAAGAAACGTACACGGGACTCACCGTTCAGACGGCTCATCAAGGCTTAGCAAAACCGCACATTCTTCTTCGTTGCCTCTCCAGATGACAAGAAGTCGTAGCGCTACCTTTCTTCAGGGCTTTACCCGTTCAAAATCACCAGTGTTGATAGGGCGTAATTCTCGTCGTTGGTTTCCAAAACACACTTGTGTTCTTCATACACGTCCACCGCACGAGCACTCAAACAATGCTACGAAAACCCAAATAACACAAAACGTGACGACGGCTGCAGTTTTGCTTCGTTGAAAAAACCTACAAATGCGCTTTTTTTATTACTAATATTTGAATTGTGTTCGCAACAAAAACAAATTATATTTTTTCATTTTATTTTTTTATTAAATGCGAATACCAAAGCGCTTTTAGATACTTTTGCTGACATGTCGTTTGTAGAAGCTGCGATCCTGTGATCCCATCCCCGGGTGTCCTAGCAGACGACGGCGCAGACGACGCTGTTGACGGAATGCAATTTCGATTGACGGCAGCGAAAATCCCTTAAATGCGACAAAAAAGGCAAAGAAACGCACCGTATCGCAAACTGGTCCATATCAAGGATATGTTCGACGCGAGCGGTAGGACAAAGAGCAGCTGCGATGCATTACTCTACGCGACACTGGCATGGTCGACGGAGATCTACATGAAACAGAGCTTAAATGTGACCCGTACAAGCGGATTACTGTGATATCAACTGCGTTACGGAACTACGACGATACTTGCTTCACACTTTAGCTTGTATGCAACAGCGGCCCGCACTCGCCGCATCCTGTTCGAGTGTACTTTCACTAGCAAGAGCCCACATGCATGGAAGCCGACAGAAGCAACTGTCTTTTCGAGTTCAGATTGTTCCGAATAATACGAGCAGCTCACTTTAGCACGTACTCGAATTCAAGTCCTCAGCCTGTGTGTCACGTATGGTGACGATGGCGTCGAGGACGAGCTTAAGAATCGCCTTAACGTGGCCGCAACGCAGCCGGTATCCCAAGCATTCGTGCGCTAATTGTTGTTCACCTGTACTGCGAACGTGCGCTCAGTCACAGGCCAGCCGCTAGCTGCTCGATTTGCCAGCCTTGCGAGTACAATTCGCAAGTTTCTGAGCCAATCTTTGAGCGAGCCGAGCTTTCAGCTATGACGCTGCTCGCGAGCGCGCCGCGCGACGAGCTTCGGCCTGCTCCCTGGCTGCCGTATTCGTAGCTAAGCCTAGGAGGTTTCACTTCGATGCCAGAGCTGAGAGCGCTTTGAAACTGGCTAGCGCTGAGGTGCTACTCTTTGCATTGTAAGCACGTTTTATTGTGAACTATGTCTCGTAGTGAAATAAAGATATGTTCGGGTCCACCCGAACGGTGATGATGGCGTCGAGGACGAGCTTAAGAATCGCCGCAACGCCGCCGATATTCCATGCTTACATGTGTGCTAAATTTGTTCACCTGTGCTGCAAACGTGGGCATAAAGGCTCGCTCAATCGCAGGCCAGTCGCTGCTCGATTTTCCAGCCTTGCGTGCGCGATTCGCAAGCTACGGAGCGAATCATTGAGCGAGCCGAGCTTTCGGCAACGACGGCGCCCGCGATCGCGCCGGGCGATGAACTGTGCGCTGCTCGCTGGCTGCCCTTGTCGTCGCTTAACCTAGCCGATTTCACATAGATGCTGTAGCTGAATGCGCTTCGAAACTGGCCAGCACTTAGGTGCTACCCTCGGCACCGTTTTACTCTGAACCCCGCGTCATAGGGAAATAAATATATGCTCGGTTTCCGCGACCCCTTCAGGAGCGGAGCTAGCAGAGGCCAGGCGAACTCCAGAGCAGCAGCAAAGCGGCTATGGGAGGAAATTTGTATGGCTGTTATCGCTTCTACCAACAACTCGACATTGGCTAATGATACTCTATCCCAGAGCTTTGGTCGTGAACAAACAATACCAGTGCATTTTTCTGACGCCGGCATCCAGGCTGGCAGGCCGGCCCCGAGAAGCTATCGCGCCCTTACGATTGTATGGCCGTAAGGGCGGAGGAGTAAAACAAGCACTGAACTCCCTTGGGGTATGCAGGAGTGGAAATGCCATTTTACTCTTTTGTCAAGAGGAGTGAACAGGACCTTTCACTCTTTCTCGTTTGTAGAGAGAGTAGATTGAGACCTACAGGAGTAGCGAGGCTCTTTTACTCTTAATGCAGGAGTAGCAGTTCTTAGAGTGTACCTCAGCAATTTCCAATATCCACTAGTGCAGGAACAGGACAGCTGAAGTAGCAGGTGCTATACGAGCGGGTGGTATGAAAGGTTTAATGTATTCACACATGGGCTGTGAGGGACACCGTAGTACAGTGCTTGGAATTTAGGCCACTGGGGGTTCTCTAATATCCACTGACATCGCACAACAGTTGTGGTTTATCATCTAAGCTGTAAGGGGCTCCACAAACCTCATAATCTCATCCACCCGCCTCACTCTGTCACCAACTGCTAAGTGGTGGTGGTGATGGATTTCTACGGCACAAGGTAGTTTTCATTGCACAAGGTGGGGCCAAAGACCCATTTCCCAAGCATTTCATCCTAAAGAAGCCGAGCACCAGGCAGGGGAAAGCTTGTACCCACTGCATCACTAGTGGATAGCTGGCGGCTCGGGGGATCAAACCCTGCACCTCTCGCATGCGAGGCGGATGCTCAAACGACTAGGCCACCGCAGCGGTGCTAAGTCAAACTTCTCTGGAAATCCCATCTGTTACCTTGAGGGACCATCAGCGGTCTTCCCTCGCATAACTGTCCTGATATGACCATTTCTCCATGTGTGTGTTGATCACATTTCACACAGTCAAGAAATTCCAGCCCCCATTGTACATAAATGTAGCATTCGGGTTGGTTTATCAGGTTTAACGTCCCAAAGCGACTCAGGCTTACCGGTATTGTACGAACAGCATTCAGTGGTAACAACTGCATGAGCACATAGTGTACTGAACCAAAGCATTTCAGATGTGCTTCCTGTACATAGCCAGCACAGGTTGTTTTTCTGTCTACACGTATTATGTACTATAAGGGACATATGTCCCTGTGAAAAAAAGAGTAAGGAAACCAAAGCGGACATCCCTGTTCTTAGCCGGGGGTCAGAGACCTCATTTGGGAAGTTGAAAGTTTCACTCGTATGCCCTTGTGTGTCACAGTGAAATGAGACTGTCAGCAGGCATGGCGCAAGTGTGTCGGTTGCCTTTCATACGGCCGAGAGATTCTTGGGCACATAGATGTTGCATTCAGTGTCATTGCACTATGCGAGAGCACCTTGACAGGCTACAAGTGTTGTGTAAGCAGCATTTAGTGGTTGGCAACTGCTTCAGAGCAGTGTACTGAACTGCAGCACTGGAGACTGGTATATGTACATTGCCAAATCAGGTTATGCTTTTCTGTGTGCGATCCCAGTCAAGCTGTGCATGTTAAAACTGCAGCGCAATTTTTTATGTTGCAACTATGAAAAAGAGCAGTAACATCTCCTTTGCTGCGACAAGGATTAGTATAGTGCAGCCATGTTGGTTTTTGTGAGCACACGCACCATGACCATGCTGCAGGTGGTAGGTCGCAAGGTATTTAGCACAGAGATAAGAAAGGACTGTTGTGGGGCAGGGGCTACCTCGAACCCGGGCTCTATGGGTAGTGTGTTTGAGCCAAGGAAAGAGGGAACTTGAAGTTTGGGAAAATGATAACAAGTGGGTTTAGTGGCACCTTTGGTGAAACTTATTTACATAATTTACAAACAGTCAAAAACTCAGGAGTTCATTCGTCAAGCGACTGAATGAGCCTTGTCACCAGGGCCCAGAGTGTTTATTCTCACTCTGCACGCTCCTTAAATCCCCTAAGGTCTGCCCCTTCACCAGGCGGTGGCCAATGCAATACATGGCACATTTCTTCAAGATGAGAAAAGTTGCAAAGCATGTAGCAAGCAGAGGCACTCGTGCGAATGGGAGAGGAGAAATCACAAGTCCGCAGCTATTTCTTACTGAGGTGCAACAGTCTTGCAAGCAGCACACCGGTGATTCATGCGGGGCCGTGGGCCACAACTGTGGCAAGCTCTGATTCGAGCCGGCTCCTGTTGGACATGGCTAATTGCTTGAAGGCACCGTTCCCTTCTTCCTCTGTCGTTTGTCCATCGTCGGTTGCTGCCCCAGATGTCCTTCTAGCTGGGAACCTGTCAAAGGGAACCCCCCCGCAAATAGTGGGAAAATCTCCGCAGGCACTTTCACAGCCAGGCATCCTTTCTTTTTTTCAACGGGGGTCAACTGATGGTCAAACGCGTCGCCAGCAGGGTTGTAACAGGACATAAACTTGTCTTGCTGCCATTTTCTATTGCACACAAATGCAATGATTGTGAGACAGCACTCTGAGCAAGATTACATACCACTACCTGGCAGTAGCATATTGCACTATGAACTCTTCCCTTGATGGCCTGCCAGCACAGTCTTTCTTGGTGTCCTAATTTCCACAATACTTGAGCCTCTACCCCATTAAGAGTCTAGGCGAAGAAGTCCGCTAAAGATGCAGGTTTGTTAACTGCTGCTGCGGTCATCGCTTTTTTCCTTTTGCGCACTTGACACAGTACAGTGAGATTCTCGTTCTCATTGCTGCAGACTAGTAACGGCCTTCTCAGAAAGTCTCTGCTCCTTGGCTTCAAACAGTGGAGTATGATGGTAGCAGTGAAGCAGCAGCTTCTTGAAGGCATCAGTGGTTCTGCTGTGAGCACGGATGCATTTATTCTACCGTCGAACAACAGTTACAAACAAAGGGCTTGAAATACAGACGGCGGCGTCTCCGCTCGCGGCTGAAGGCTCTCTCCCCGACTCGGCACTCCGAGAGGGAACGCACGGAGACAGTCAGGGTTGCCAGGCCACTTATGAGTTTGGCTGTTCCAGGCGGCGAGTGGCTTGCACCTCACATCCCACCCCGCCTGCAAGTCCAAGTCCTCTTGGACAGGAACATTAGTCTACTTTGGCAAAGTCGTAGTCAAGCAGTCGCCTGGGTGGTGCACGGTGACGCTGAGGTCGCTGACTCGCTGAACCAGTTGGCTGATCCGGCTCATTGGTCATAAATGGCATTTGCTCGGCATTGTCTTCATCAGGACTCGGGATAGGTTGCAGGGCTTCGCATGTGGGTTCCACTAGCACTGGGTCAAAGTACGCAGGGTGGTACAGTTTCATTTGACTTATGTGCACTGTACGCGCATCTGGTGAGGGTGTGGCGGAGTTCGTTATGCGCCGAACGTCGTAGGTGACGGGCGTCCTTTTCCGTGTCACCTGGTAGAGTCCCTTGAACTTTGGCGCGAGCTTTTCAGTTCCGCCAAGTACTGGCTCTTGTCTTCGCACCCAGACAAAGTCTCCGACGTCAAATGAGGCGCTGCGGTGGGTGCGGTCGTAGATTCTCTTGCGGTTCCTTTGAGCTTCCTGGGAGTTACTCGCAGCCTCGCTGCGAAGGTCTGGCAAGTTCATAAGCCTGTCACGAATGTCGGCTGCTTGCGTTGTGCGGACTTTCTGATATGGGAGTTTCGGCAAAAATCCAAACAGAAGCTCGAATGGCGAAAATCCTGTACTTCTGTGGCGGGTTACATTGACAGCGAAAGCTGCTTCATCGAGTTTGGAGACCCACAGTGCCTGATCATTGTTGCACAGTTTTCGGAGGACGGTCACAAGTGTGGCATTGGCACGTTCCACCAGTCCGTTGCTAGCTGCTCTGTAAGCTACTGAGAAGTGTATGTTCACACCATGCATATGCATGAAGTTCTTGAACAGGTGTGATTCAAATGACTTGGCATGGTCACACAAACAATGGTCAGGAGCACCGAACCTGTAAAACACTGAGTGGAGATGTTTCAAGGCATCTTTTGTAGAGGTTGTAGGCACAGCAGTTTCATTGTGGAAGTGTCCCAGTATAGGTGCTGTTGTAAGTGCGGCACGAAGGGCTTCAAAG
This sequence comes from Amblyomma mixtum, assembly GCF_055824585.1. Taxonomy (NCBI): domain Eukaryota; kingdom Metazoa; phylum Arthropoda; class Arachnida; order Ixodida; family Ixodidae; genus Amblyomma; species Amblyomma mixtum. The sequence goes on along the minus strand of NC_143014.1, from coordinate 378,448,820 downwards.
GCTTGTTGACACTTAACTGTCCACTCGAAGTCATCCTTTCGGATGACAGCTTGCAGAGGTGCGGCAACTTTCGAGAAGTTCGGGATGAAGCGGCTCTTTTTGTCTTTCTGCGTCACGACAATGGCAGGAAATCCCCAAGGTCTAGATGAAGAACGGATGATGTCATTTTGAAGAAGAGATGCTGTTTGGGCTTCGAGGAACTTGCAATCACTGGCTGTGTAGCGGTATGGTTGCCGTCCATAAGGCTTTGCATCCGGCAGTAAGTTGATCTCGTGCTTGATGCCTTCATACAGGCCAATGTCATCAGGGCTGGTAGCAAGGAGACGTGAGTGGCGGTGCACTATTTTCTTCACTGCTTGCTGCTCTTCGGGCTTGAGTTGGGTCCCGATGATGATATCAGGGAAACTGTTGGGCGTGGATGAACATGGCTCAGAAGGAAATACGCTGCATGAGGCTGGCTTGGCTGGGCTCTTGTAGTCTGCTGGCTTAGTTTGAGACTGGGCTGCCTTATTGAGCTTGCTCCACACTGGCTCGTGTTCGTCTGGTTCAAAATCCACTTGTAGGGGTTCGCTGGTGGTATGCGGTGGGTCAAAGCGAGACAAAGTTGATGTTTTAAGTATCACTGCATTGGATATACGCGGTAACAGTTCCTCTTTGCACAGCACGACAGTGTTTGTAGAGGGCTGGCAGATAACAGGAAGGTATGGTGGTCTGAAATGAAGTTCCGCTTGAGCAGCATAAAACCAGTCCTCTCCCAGAATAAGGGGAAGGGCATTTCTCTGAAGGACTGCGGCTTCTACAATTGCAGAGAGGGGGCCTACGCTGATTCGCAAGAAGACAGATCCCTGAGGCACGACGGAGGCTCCTCCTACGACGAGAAGGGGTGGCTTTGTCCACGGCTCTATGCTGAGGTTTTCAGCTAGGCTGGCAGCGAGGATAGTGACGTTCGAACTACTGTCTGGGAAGGCATTGATCTCTCCAAGGCCCTTGACGTGAGCAGTGATAACCGCACACCTAAGCATGGATCCAAGCAAAGGGTCCTCAGTGCGGCCAACACAAGCTGTTGGCGTTTTAGGGATTGTTTGCGTCTTGTCTCGGGAGGGCTGTCCTTTCTCAGTGCAGTTGCTAGCCAGATGGCCCTTTTCCTTGCAGCTATAACATACTGCTTCGCTTAGGTCTTGCCCTCGTCTGTAGGCAGGTGCACCATACTTGGAAGAGATTGCCTCGTACCGATGTTCTTGGTTAGCAGGTGGCAGGTTGGATATTCTTGAGGGCGGCAGCCTTCCACGGTTTGGTTGCTGGTAGGTGCTATTTATAGGTCGGGAAGGCTGGCGGATGTCTGCAGTGCTCTCGGTCGTAGCTGTAGCACTGGAGGTGATAGGATGCGGCTGTCGACTTGAAATTGGCGCGGATGGCTTTGACAGTCTAGTCATGCGGGAGTGGTCCATGGCACGATCAACTTCTGAAGCGATGCTGACGAAATCCTGGACAGTCTTCGGGCGTTGAACGACGATCGCTGTAGCCACTTGCTCATCACGGATGCCCTGAATTAAATATTCGATGCGCTCTTTGTCACTCAATGAAAGTGGGCACCTTCCAATTATCTTGAGCTTGACGAGAGTATAGGTAACCAGGCTCTCACCGGGACTTTGCTCACGCGCACCGACAAGTTCCTGCCACTGTATAAGCGACAGTCGCTCGCCGAACTGCGCTATAAGCGCTTCCTTCCACTCTGACCAAGTTTTTAGCTGGTGGCCAGTGATTTCCTTCCAGTCAGCGGCTGGGCCACGAAGTTTTGAGAGGGCGATGGCTAGCAGGGTAGCGGGTTCCCAAGAGGCAAGCTGTTGGGTGCGCTCGAGATCGTCTATCCATCGGGTTACGGATAACCCTCGGTCGCCACTGAACGTCGGAAGCGTTGATGACAAGTCCGGCAAAGTTGTTACGTGCACTGCTCTCGTAGAGGCTTGTGACAGTGTCAAAGCTAGTTGATTTTGAAGGTAGGCGGTCAAAATCTGCATATTCTGTACGGGGTCGGCGCTGAACACTGGCATAGGTTGGAAAAACTGGTCACCTTGAGTTGGAGCGGGCTGCGTCTCGGTGACTGATACAGTTGTTTCCGGTAGCAGGACTCGTTTTGCGGCAGTGTCAGCAAGGATGCGAGAAATAAGTTCGTCCTTGGAACCAGTATTGTCCAAATTGCGTTGCGATAGTTCATCTCGCAAGAATTGCGCTGTAAAACCAGCGAGGTCCGAGGCGGTGGCTTCCTCCCAGGTTATGAGCGGCATGGCGGCGGCGGCGGCGGCGGTGAGATGGGCGTTGGGCTTTGGCTGCTGGTGCTCGACACACGTTGACTCTGGCTTTCGGTGAAGAGGCTTGCGGCTTCGAATGGGCGGGCTCCACCGAGGTTCGGGACGTCGACTGCGCCATATGTGAGCACGGATGCATTTATTCTACCGTCGAACAACAGTTACAAACAAAGGGCTTGAAATACAGACGGCGGCGTCTCCGCTCGCGGCTGAAGGCTCTCTCCCCGACTCGGCACTCCGAGAGGGAACGCACGGAGACAGTCAGGGTTGCCAGGCCACTTATGAGTTTGGCTGTTCCAGGCGGCGAGTGGCTTGCACCTCACACTGCCTTCTTGACTACGTCTCTGGCACTTCCATTTTTCGGCTGCCACGGTGGTTCAGTGGTCATAGCACTCGGCTACTGACCCAAAAAGATGCGAATTCGATCCCGTCCGCTGCGGTCACATTTCGATGGAGACGAAACGCTAGAGTCCTGTGTATTGTGGTCGAAATCCCCGGGTGGCCAAAATTATCCGCAGGCCTCCACTACGGCGCCCCTCATAGCCAGAGTCACTTCAAGACGTTGTTGAGGATTTGCGGGGTCGCAGCAGAGCACCAGAGAGAGATGACCAGCGTGGCAGGCTTCTAGTTCCGAACAGCCCGTGCCAGGCAGAGATGGAGTAGCCACGGCAGGCAAGCAGGCAGCTAGAGGAACAGTGTCCCCACGGGGTCGCTACAAGGTCCGGTAAGTTCAGGTCAGGGGCCGGGAAGAGCCGTCGGCTGGAGTGCGCCGGCTCAGGTGGACGAGCCTGGCTGCTGCGCAAGGAGCGAATGATGCAGGGTGCAGAGCTAACAAAGGATATTAGGGCAATGGAGACCATGGTCGGGCCGACACCAACTGTAGTGCTGCCCGCTGACACAAGTGTCATCGATCTTGGAACGTTGCAGCTGATGTCGATGGGGATCTGACGCGCCGTGTACACGGTCACAAGCACAGGAGCGGCCGAAACGGCTCCATGGACTGACAGCAGCTGTGGTGGGACCGTCGACACAACGATGACAGCTGTGACGATGCCGGAGGAAATTGCTGGGCTCAATGCCAGGTGCTTGGGTGAAGCGAGAGTGGCAGTCCGGAGCAACTGGCCAGTGCTGATGCGCGTGTGGGCATGGTCTTCTGTGGGTGGCTGCAAGAAGGTTGTGGCAGTGACAGGCCGTGGAGCTGAGACGGCTACATCAGACGGCTGGCTGACAGCAACAGACACAGCTGGTGGATGGACAGTTGCTGCACTACTCGGTGTGGGTAGCTCTGCCATTCGTTGGTGAAGGTGGCTCAAGGCAGGCACCAAAGCAGACGCTTGCTGCGACAGTGTCGAGCTGCCAGGGTCAGACTCCAAGAAGTGGTTGACAGTACTAAGGGCTTGGGGTGGGGCCTCTTGGGTAGGCGGTGTGGCCGCCGGGGTAGTGGGGCTGGTAAGTGGCATATGCTGCGGTAGCGGCAATCTCACTTCGCCTTTAGCACGATTGCTCAGGTCAGTGTCTGACGGCTTTGGCGGAATGAGCGATGAGGCGGCAGGTGAGCTTTTGACTGGCAGCGATGCTACGCAGTAGGTTACAGAAGTTGGCGGAATGGGGCACTCGTCGAGGAAGAGCTCGACTGACGGCGGCACTATTGCAGATGAGAGAAGTTGCTGACCGGGCTGTGTCGTAGACGCTGTATCGTCCTTATGGGAGGCAGTACGGCCGGAGGCACTGAACAGGGTGGCGCAAGGCGCATCTGTCGCTGAGTTCGCTGACGTGGCAAAACACGGTGGGCCAGGCACCTCACCGAGCTGCTGAGGGAATGACTGCGGATTTGGGGCCGTGGAGTCGTCGCACAGTGCTGCTAGCGTGTCCGGAGTAGCAGGATGTGCTGTCGGAAGCGATGCGGCAGCGTCTGGTGCGGTCGGTGCTAAAGAAGCTGGGCCGGAGACGCTGGACTGGAGTGGCGGCGAGGCGCTGCTGAGGCGGGCCGGGTTCTGATGAAGGCTGCGTGGGCGCGAGCGAGGCCGGAGCAGGGCCAGAGGCTGGCGGCGGCGAAAACGGGTCAGCTGCTTCGTAGAGCGGCGGCGGAACGTAGTAGGCGCTGAAGTCCGCCAAGACGGCCGCACGCAGCTCATTGTATGGCCGGCAGCCGAAGGCAGAGTAGGTGAGCCGACGCAGGAGGTCGGGCGGGAGGATGTCGCAAAGGACTGCGTGTTTAAACTGCTGGATGGTGATGCCGTTCAGGTACATCGCAGCCTCCAGTTGGGCGAACCACCCGCCGACGCCTGCGGGCCGGAACACTGGGAGCGGCGGGTTGAAACTTGGGTCCTGCCAGTACGCCTTGCTAGGATGCCGCTGGGATAGAAGGCACGGTTCGCCGGGTCACCACTGTTGAGGATTTGCGGGGTCGCAGCAGAGCACCAGAGCAAGATGACCAACGTGGCAGGCTTATAGTTCCGAACAGCCCGTGCCGGGTGTGCGCTCCGAGCATGCGCTGTCATTCTTTATTTTCTTCTATCGCGGGAACGCCGATCTCAGCGCATGCGCTTTATAGCGTCGCCGGGCGCTATAACGTTAACCCCATAAACCAAACTTCATTTCTTGGCAGCCGCTGTAGTGGCTTTGGCATTCTGTTGCTCATGTCAAGGTTGGCCCCTGGCTTTGGTGGCTGCATTTCCATGGAGGCGAACTGCAATAATGCCTATCTACCCTGTGATATAAGCGCACAATAAAGAACCCGAGGTGGTCAAGATCTGTAGCACTCCACTACGGCGTCCTTCATTTCCACAATTTGTTTGCCCCGCCATGGTGGATCAGTGGTTACGGCACTCGGCTGCTGTCCCGAAAGACGAGGGTTCGAGCCCAGCCGCAGCAGCTGAATTTCGATGGAGGCGAAATTCCAGAGGCCCGTGTACTGTGCGATGTCGATGCACGTTAGAGGAAGAAGGGCAAAACACCGAGAGGCATTGATTCAGTTTCTCCTGTGAATATTGATTCGGAATCTCTCAACGCCCACCTCCAAGCCCATGAGCCTGATTTGTTGGGGGTATACGTTATGCACAGCCATCAGATGCGCACAATACTCACTGGCAAGCTGCTCAAGATGAAAACTCTATTCATCCCTGCAGTTGCAGACAGAAAAACCCCAGGTGGTCGAAATTTCCGGAGCCCTTCACTACGGCGTTCCTCATAGCCTGAGTTGCTTTGGGACCTTAAACCCCAATAAACTATTTCCACAATTTGCAAAGTACAGTCGGGGACAAAAGTCTCCGGACCACGTGTTCCTCTAACGAAGCCGGTAGCTCTGCTATCGGACAGCGGCTGGAGACCGCACTTGTGGAGATGAAAGAACAAAAATTTAAGTTTTACCTACACAAGTGTGGTCTCCAGCCGCTGTCTGATAGCAGAGCTATAAGCTTCGTTTGAGGAGCACGTGGTCCGGAGACTTTTGTCCCCGGCTGTATCTTGCTCGGCCTTAGTGAAAAAAGTTTAAGTCACCCTGCGAATGACCATCTTTAACCCCCCACAAAGTTCACTCCTGAAGAACCCTTGCTGGTGCTGACGAAATGGGATGTGACCCACACCAGTTGTGTGCAGTTTGCCTAGGCGCTTCACTCTGCATGTAAGTAGTTCGGGAAGGATGGCCCTCTCATAAAAATAGAGGAGACCTGGCAGCATGTTGTTGCGCCAGAACTCTTCATCAAAGAAAATGCGCTGAATATGAATGCCATGCCCTGGCAGTTTGTGGGCTGTGTATACGACAAAATCGCACCATTCATACTCTGTGATGGCAAGTTGGCCCTGCACCTGGTAGTAGTAGCTGTGGTTTTTCTTAAGTGCTGGTTCACCATTCAGCATCTCGAAAAAGAACTTTCTGTCCTCGCATGCGCCTTCTGCTGTTAGCCCCCTCTTAGAATAGGGGCACTTAACCTCAAGAAGCCCTTCTCCTGTTGGCTCCTTCACTATACCATCCGGTGATGCTGCCAGAAAGGGATGGCACTTGTGCACATGCAGGCCTGTCTGTTGAACATCTACCGTAATGTCCAGCAGCCTGCGTGTTTCGATGTACCTCTGAATAGCCACTGCCTCCATTTCCCTGCCATACCGACGGGGGTCATTTTGGGCCAGAGGCCGTTGTGCAGTATATTGGAAGATATCTTTCAAAATACTGTCCACCTTTCTGCAGTGGATTGCCCGCTTGAAAAATGAGGCTGTAATGCGCCCTTGCCTCTCCTCAAACCACCTGGAGTTCTCTGCCTGCCCAAGTGTCTGACAACAAATGTTGTCTCTGTCCTGAGCAGAGATCGGCGAAATTTTTTTCACTTCTATTCGGAACAGCTCTCTGTTCTCGTCGAGGAGCAGGTCTTCTGTGTCTGCAACTGCAGGGATGAATGGAGAGTTTTCATCTTGAGCAGCTTGGCAGTCAGTATTGTTTGCATCTGATGGCTGTGCATAACGTAGCCACAGCAAATCAGGCTCATGGGTTTGGAGGTGGGCGATGAGAGCTTCTGAATCAATATTCACAGGAGAAACTGAATCAACGCCTCTCGGTGTTTTGCCCTTCTTCCTCTTACCAGTGCGCACCTTCCAAAACGGGATTTCTTGTAGTGGCATGGCTGGTGGGCGGCTGTTTCCTGCACAAAATACGTTTAGGAGAGATTGAGCAACATATGAAATCTTCAATAAATGAATGACTTACTTCAATTATGGTAGCCTATTATGGTGCCTATATTAAGCTGAACTTTTGATTTCGGTGTGTTCAAAGCATAAAAATGACGTGCTACCAATGTATGTGCAATCCAGCTGAGAAATCTTATCTGTATTACTTATGCTACAGCTTCAATGTTTCACACTGAAGCTAACTGCTCAACTACGGAGGAAGGTTTAAACTATTTGTTACATTGAAATATTGTGCAACTTTCTCATCAGCATTCAGCATCAAGAGGCTGGTCGGGCTCAGATATACTACAGCTATGCTGCCTCAGTGCTTGTTTGTGCGCTGTAATACGGAGAGCAGAACAGTGAAACATAGTCAGTTTTTTGTTTGGTTGTGCAGTGCGGACACAACTGTTCGCTGTTCAGGCTGCCGCACTGAAGAAACAAATGTCACGACATGTTTTCTGTCACTTGACAATAAAAATCTCACACCTCATTCATTTTGTGATTTCTTGGCTGAAATTCACTCATTGCCATAAATATGAGCATGAAAGACACTTACCTGCATATGGCACAATCCATGCACACTGCTGGTCTGTAGTTGATGGTGTTTTTAAATCCACAACCGCAAACAGCAATGCAGCTATGTGCTGACATGTCTCGCTCAACCTGATTGAGAAGGGAAAGTAACAAAAAAATTGCGTACAATACATGACCCGAAAGTGGCAACTGCACTCGCTGGAGGGAACGTCTTTGCCTGAATATGGATCGGTAAACAGCTTAGAAAATGGGCCAACATAACTGCTCTATTGAGAGATTATTAAATTACACAAGCACGGCGCACACGAGAGTGAAAGCAGAACAAGTTTTATAAGCCGAAGTGATGCATTAAATAGGATTTTGTTTTAGGAGCAGCATGTTCCCTCGCTACGGTGCAAAAGCCAGCTGCTCGCCGGTCGTCGCGCGGCCGGGTGGTATCCCCTTGCGAACATGTTCACATGCGTGCGGGCAGAACAGCTTCAATGTAAAAAGGTGCTCATTTGCTCCTGTACTCGCCAGTTTTCCGCGAGGAGTGAGAGCGTAACGCAGTGGCCTAGCGCAAGCATCATCGTGCAATGTTACAGTAGTTGAAGGAAAGTACTTACCCTGCGGTACACTCGCAAAAAGCTTGCACGACTTGCAGTGGCTCTCGGCTCAGCATAACGAGCTGCTTGTAGTGCCCGCTCTTCATGGAAGGGAGACAAGTACTTCTGAGGTACACCGCCTCTTCTGCACTCAGCCACTGCACGTGCCTCAGATATTTGTCCTGGAGGAAGTTCCAGCCACGGCGCATTTGCCGCTCGCACAACCCGGCGTCCACAGCCTTGAAATGACGTTGTACGTCTTCTTGGCTAAGCGCCGGCGCATCTCTGAAGTTTGAACTCCAGTTGTTTTCGCTGAAAAGGCTGAAGAAAGTCCTGCACGTAGGTGCCTCCATGCTGCAAACACGACCACACACGACCACACACGACGCAGCAAAAACTAGTTGGGAAAACGGCGAAGTGATGTTGGTGTGCAAAGAGTATCGCGCATTTGCAGTGCGGCTTCGTCTATGACGAAAAAAAAAATATGCGGAACGCGGCGCGAACTCAAAAACTATTTCGCTAGCTGACACCACACACGCTTGCTCCGCACGCTCAACATACAGAAGGGAAAGGCGTTTCTAGGCTTGCCCCCCAACTCGGTTTGCAAGTGGCGGCCGCTAGAGGGACACCCCACTGGAAAAAGGCCCATGGCGGCTCCCACGTGTTGGTCCGCGCGCGCCGCCATCGCAGCAGCACGTGGCGGAAGGGCCAAGGTGCGTAGCGTTGCCTTCGCCGTCTCCGGAGTCAGGGCAGCGCGCTGTGTTGCGCGTTGCACGCACTCTATCCACCTCTCTAGCAGCGGAGATGAATCGATAGACCGGTCGCGGCGTGCGCTCTGCGAACGAGGTCCGTCCGGCACAGTCCTAGGCTTGCGCATTCCGCGGCCGCGGGCCTCCTGGTGGGGCTCCATGGCCGGGGGGCCACGGGAGGTGGTTATCCTAGGTCCAGGTCCGTTGCCTGCGGGTCGTACGTGCAGGCGATGCGGGCCCAACCCGGTTGCTGCACGGCGTAGCTAGGCCCGGCCGAAGTCGAAGGAGCGTAAAAAAACACGTCCGACTCGGTCAAAGGTCAGAACCGGTCTCCCCAATATCGGATGCTCACTGGCAACTCTGGGCCTAGTTAGGGCCACGCTTTGCCAGTGGATTTTCAATATTGGCCCGCTGCCGTGTGCTACCTGGGATGTTCTAGTATATATGAATGATGTGAAGATCTGTTTCAAGCTGTTACACTATAATTCAGTCTAACCTCCTCGATCACGATCACCTAAGCCTTTCCTTATCTGTTGCCATACTTTTTTATGGAAACACTTAAAAACAAAGCACCATGATCTATTTCAGTATTGTTTTATTTGCCGATCTAATTTTTTCGAAGATAACATAGAATACCAACTCCCCTTTAATGTCCCCGTTCTCGTCTCGAAGTCGCGAATTTTTAGATGTGCGCTCAGTATTCTCGTTAGTGCATTTGTGCTCACAAGGGACTATAACAGCCAACGCGTCTAATACGCTAGATTTAATCCTGACAAATTGATCTGACATAGTCTCACCTATTACATACCTGCCAGGCATCAGCGACCACTTGCTAATGCACTCTAGCCACTCCGAACACTAACAAAAAGAAAAAAATAATAATACGAGACTACAACGGAGCAAATTTTCAGGCGATAAATAATGAACTATTTTTTTTATCGATGCTTTCCCATAGCTTTGGTGTCCGCAGCATTCAAACTAACTGGAGCATGTTCACAGCTATAGTCACCCAACTCACAGAACAATACACTCCTGAACGCACTCCCACCACCCACTCAATAGCTCCCTGGTGTAATAATCACATTAAACGTTTATCTAACAAAAAGAAAGCCTTTACCGCATCGTAAAGTTCTCGCCAACTAGTGAGTGATCGGACTTCGTATTCAGCGGCTTCCGACATGTATGTTCAGGCGCTCAAAAGCGCTAAAAGCACTTGCACTCACATGTAACCACCAATGTCAAAAATTCTGGCGGGTCATTAATCCTTCCACCGACGATAGTTTTGCGTTATTTGACCCGTTAGGCGACCCCATCCCTTCCGACGTTTGCGTCACGATTCTTAACCGCGCAATCACTGAGAACTTTACACCCATATCTGATGTATACATATGCCTAGAACTCACCACTTCAACTATGTTTTCATGCCACCTATAACTGTTGCTCCTACTGGTGTGAATAAGCTTATTGATGGACTCAGTGTTCATTCCGCTCCGGGTTATGACTGCGTTACTTAAAAAGCACTGCAGCTTATTCGCCCATTATACTAACCAAACTTTTCCAGCATTGACCAGTCAACGCTGCTACTGAGTGGAAGATCAGAAAGGTGGTTACAGTCTACAAATCCGGCAGCAAAGCATCCCCTCTTAATTATCGTCCCATATCCCTTACCAATACTTGACCCAAAATGTTCAAAAATATAATATTCACCAACCTTGTTAACTTCCTTTCATTGAACAACTTTTTTATGTCAGCGCAACATGGTTTTCGAAAACCTTACTCTTGCGAAACACAGTCAATATAGTTTACACATGCATTGCACTGTATTCTAGACCTACCATCACTAACTGACTGTATATTTCTGGATTTTTCGAAGGCTTTCGACGATGTATGTCACAACCTTTTGGATCACAAACTAAAACATCTGAATATTGACTGTAACTTATTGAAATGGATTGAAGGTCTACTTAATCGCTCACAATTAGTTTTTGCTAACGGTTATAACACCTGTTTTACAGAGGTGTCTTCCGGAGTTCCACAAGGTTCAGTTCTTGGACCCTAGCTACTGTTCCTGATTTAACAATAATGATCCCCGCTCTCTTATGGATTCTCATATTCACCTTTTAGCTGATGTTAGCGTCATTTTTAGAGAAATAACCAACACTAACAACCTTACATTACTTCAGTCAGTGGCGGTCACAGAGTGGTTTTAGGGGGAGCGGACAGACTGCTGTATATAAAAAAAGAAAAAATAGAAACAACGATTTTTTATTTTATTTGCACAAAAATTTTTTCCCGCTTTGTTATTGAAAAATAAATGGCGAAAGGTATAGACATTATACCATTACTCAACCTTTTAATGTTAACGTTTACGCGAGCAATATTCATCTCGATACCAAGGGAAACGAGCCGACGTCTGAGATATCCCGCCACGACATGTCCACTAAGGTCAAAACACCTGCCCGGACATTTCACCAGTGGGGTTAGCGGCCTTCATTTCTCAGTTCTGGGAAGTGGCTTTGTTGCGCCCTCAGTCCCCTCCTTCAAGGCGGCTGGTCGGCGCTCCTTGTCAAGCCAGAAAGGGATGGTCCCCTCGCTGGCATCGCTGTCCCATGGTGGGATAAAGACATGAATGGGTGGCTCCCTTCGCCCCCTCCCCCGCCGACGAGGTTGCTGGCCACCGCAACCGCAGGTGAATGGCACCGCCGTCGCCGCCGCGCCGGCGACATGGCAAGACAACGGTGGCGGCAAGGCAGGAATACGATTCCTCGACAATCACAACGAATTGTGCTCGTATAACTATCAACGTGTAGAACGTGGAATTGTGTGAAATAAGACAGCCGCTAACAAGGTGAACGTACAAAGCAGGGGACTACTTGACGAGACCGCCACTGACTTCAGTGCGAAGAGTGGTGAATGCAGCTATATATGAACAAATGCAAAGTCATGCGTGTATCTAGAAAAACTTCCGTCCCACCTCACTACTACATCGATAACATTTCGTTGAAATCAGCCTCATCATATAAGTGCATCGGCGTCCACATTACTTATTATCTTAACTGGTCTCTTCATACCGAGAACATAATTGAAAATGCTAATCGCATGCTTTGCTACTTACGTCGCAACTTCTTTAACGTTCCTTCCAATTTGAAACTATTGCTTTATCAAACACTAATACGATAAAAACTCGAGCATGCAACACGTGTATGGCACCCTGCTCATGACAACTTCATTAATGATCTTGAGCTGGTGCAAAATAACTGTGCGTTTAATCCTTGTTAACTACAACCGCACAGCGAGTATAACTACTATGAAGTCTAATATCTGCCTCCCATAACTTACATCGCGTAGAAAATTGTTTCGTATCACCCTGTTCCACAAGCTGTACCATCATCCCGCTCTTCGTAATCACCTCATCCCCCATACAATTTCTGTATCCCGCCGCATTGATCATGATCACAAAGTCGGAAGTATGTCATGCAACAGAAAATGCTGCTCGCAGTCATTCCTGCCGCGAACCTCATGCGACTGGAACCACCTTCCCGCAGAAGTTGCCGGCACTGAAAATTATGAGCAGTTCCGCGTAGCACTAGCTAACATTGTATATTCAGGCGCTGTTTAATATTCATGTAATCAACTGTATTTTTCTCCCAGTTTTCGTATATTTACCATTCCCCCTGTGTAATGCCACATGGCCTTGAGGGGTAACATGAATAAATAAACAGCGTAATATGCAAGCCTCTTACGCAACATTCACTAATATTTCTTTCTGTAATAACGATTTGTAGACAGCCTAAAGACTCATATTTCACTGACGTGAAGGTTCATTTTTCAGTCACAGTTCCATACTGTAGAGCGCAGGATAGCGCTTGTGCTGCATCGTTCTTCTGTGTGTGTCATTGTAGGCGCTATTGTTTATTTTCTCAAGTACTATGCACCATGTACCCCAAACTGAAGTTCTAAATCTTCTTTGATATTAGCAGTTGCAAATTCAAGCCTTCTGCAGGATTTGAAGGAGGCCCAAGGAGCCGAGGACTAATTTTATGCACATGTAAATGTAAACAGCTAATCTATCTGTACTATTGTAACTTGCATTCTCTTTTTTGCTTTATGTGCTCTCTATATTTCGTGCCATAGTGCTGAATGTCGTAATTTTTGTATGTATTATAGTGTAAATTGATACTGTATGTCTGCTGTCAAAGTGATTTCTTTTTCTTTACTGTAATGCACGATTGTAATGTTTATCTCTTATATTGTTTGGTGTACTTTCCATGTTCTTTTAAAGTACCAACTTGTTTTTCCTACGTTCAAAACTGTCATCTAATGGTCCCCTGGGCCTTGTCAAGCTGTGTGCACAGCTTTTAGCCCAGGGTGACCAGCCAGATTTTTCTGATAAATAAAGTGCATTGATTGATTTATTAATTCATTGATATGCAACTTACAAATGATTGGAAATGAGGGGAACATGTGCACAGGGTGGAAAGCGCGTGGTCTGCCAGGAAACACTGAGGTGGCCCCGAGAAGGGCCTTTAGTAAGGACAACATCCGTTTTGTGCCTCTTCACTAAGCAGCGACGACACTGCGTGCGCAGTCCTCGTTTTGCCCGAGCTGTCGAAGCAATCTTTGTTAAAAAAAACACGAGGGAACAAAGTCGTGCTGTGTATGCAGATGCGATCGCCTCGTGGTTCCATTCACGGCGAACAATCATCCGGCAAGCCCGGCTTTTTCGACGGATTCAGGAAACGACTGAAAAGAACAAAAGTAAGGAGCGAAGAAAGGTGCACTGCTTACAGGTTAGAACACAAAAAAACAAAGCTAGGCGCTGCACACGGTTAACCCATTCAACGAGGCGTGGCGTGAGCTTTAAATCAGATTTCGACAAGGCGTGAGAAGTCGCTAAAGAGGCAAAGGCACACTGCACTGGGTGAATGATATAGCTGGACTAAGCGCAAGTCATAACTTCTCTAAAGCCACACTGCACTCGTTTAACCCTGCAACGAGGCCTAGCGCGGGTTCTGATGTCTGGCGCCGATTTCGACAAAGAGAGGGAACACGGCCGCGAGATTGGATGCCCGCAATCTTCCAGGAAGCAATGAAGCGGCCCTGAAAAGGGCCGTTTGGAGCAGCTCTTCAACGTCAACCTACAGCGGCGTGGCGGCGAGCAGTAGGCCCAGCGTCCGCGGCGAACAATGACATCGGCTTCCGAGAAGCATATCCAGGGAACGATGCTGCAAAAAAAAATTTCGTTACAAGCACCGAAATTTGGTGAGCCCTCAATGCACGAGAAAACTTGCGACAATGTAGTTCAGTCCTTACCTCGGGGTTGAGAATTCGCACGCCCGACAAGCGCGTCAGCGTAGCTGTCAAACGGCGGTCCTCACAGCGCGCCTGATGCGGATCCTTGTAGTGCCGCGGCAAAAACTTTAAATACGAGCACGACACTATCCATGTGCTCCTGGCGAAACGGCGAAAGCCGCAAGCAAAAACTGCACAGAAATTTCAGCTGGCTGTCGCCGACGAGCGCACCACGCACGAACGCCATTGCTGCACACGCCTCGAAACGAGCGCGCCGAGGATCACGAAACGAATGCCCGCTGACCACGCACGCGCGGCGCGGCGGGTGCATCTAGCGATTCCCCAGGCGCTCTAGGGAGAGGTCGAGAAAGGCGCGCTGACGCCACGTCCGGTTGAGAACGAAGGCGAAGTCAAAAAACGTCACGGAGAAGCGCATCCCATCGACCAATCAGCGTTTCCAGCCTACCTACCCGCAAACGCTTCTGTGAATAGTAGAAGCAGGGACGTCGCGGCCACATCGGCATTCGCAGGATAGCGCCGCCCTATCGCTTATTTGCTCGCTTATCCTCTGACAAGCCAAAAAGTCTTCCTGGGGCGCGATTACGAGTTTTCGTCTCAATTTTGAGACTCTGACGTCAAAATGACGACACCGCAAGATGCGAACGCGGAGTCAACCAATCAGCGGTGGCCAGTGAAGTCCCTAGCTAGGGGCTTTAGCGGCTAGTAGCAGGGCTCCACCCAGGAAGCATTTAGTTGCGCAATAGGGGACCGTATGCAAACGTTTTGCTGTAAACAAGCCGTTAATAAAATGAACAATGCTTTATTTTCCCAACAAACTATGTTTCAAACCTAACAACATTAAGCAAAACAAGAAGCGTCCTCAGTTCTGCAATTAAGTTTGCTCTTCAGTCACTTTTGCTGCCGCGAGGGCGCACTGACGCTGGAAAAGCGTCGGCTAGGTGGCGTGAGCTGCCGCCTGATTCAAAGAATTCAGCTACATTCAGCCTTATCCCTCCACCCACATATTCACCCATCGTAAACATGGCAGCCACAAAAAAAAATCAGCTGATTCGACGGCTGTCCTCTTTTTTTACACATTACGCAGAATCAAAGTATTGCGCAGACGTCTTAAGTGCGCGGAAAAATCTGTTTAAAGGCAGTGATTGCTACGAGTCTGCCGAGATCAATTTGGAACGAGCGCTTGGTTCGAAAACCGGCGAAGGCAGCGTCAAGGCAAGTTCACACTGGCGAGTTGCAAACGTCGCGCTAGTATTCTAGGCGACCGATTTCGGTCAATTAGTTACGGTTTGCGAAGCACATGTAAAGCGGGGAGGAAGCGAAACAAATCGATTTAAGCCTGTCGCGCGACCTCCGCGACTCGCCAGTGTGAACTCACCTAGCCTGCTATCAATGGCAAATGTGCTCCAAGGGCGATGCGTGATTCTATTTATTTTTGTTCCGAAAATACCCGGCGACCATGAATAATCACACTGCAGCAACTGCCGACACACGGGAGCAGACCGGTGCAGCTGCTGGGAGCTTGCAATCTCACTGCGGGAATTAAGGCCGGCACGCGCCCGGTCACTGCGCCAACAATCACTCACGACGCCTCGTAACCAACACATGCCGCCCGCTTCGGGTTAAGCACTTGACATTCGTGTTGGTGTTGTTGCCGTTCCGTTCGGATGATGCTCGGATGACGCCGGGGATACTGCGGTGGCGAAAGTTTATGCGAAGGAAGTCCTCCTTCGCCGCCGCCTTGTCTTGGGGGTCTCGTCGGAAAGCGCGCACCTTCTGTGACTTAACTTTGACAGTGGTCTCCGCAACTCACCGCAAACACTTCCACAGTCGGTTGGGCTACACCGACGTTTACTTCATTTCCTACGGTGTCTTGAAACCCACCGGCGGCGAAGGCGCGCACAGGCACTTGCCGCTCCACTGACCGCGCACTCACCCGCACACCTCCAAGTTCAACGGCGAGTTCGTCGCACAGCCGTTATGCTCCTTCCTATGTCAAAACGTCGAAACAACTCGTCCGGCACGTCAAAACCGTCTTCATGCACCCTCTTACACCGTTGCTCGCGCGGCCACCGGCCATGTAAACAACCGCCATTTTCTGTCTCGAGCGGTTTGAGACCACTCGTTCCAGTCTCAAAAAATCGTCTCAATCGGCTCGCATAATTAGGCAAGCAACGTCACCACTTCTGGCGCACTTCTGACGTCGGCCGGTGACGCAAAAAACCAATATGGCCGCTGGTCACGACCGACCAATAGGAACGGGGCAAATGAGACACTTTTTGAGACACTTTCCGATTGAGACGATTTTGAGCAACTCGTAATCGCGCCCCTGTCGTGGCACGCCATCCATGGCTTACGACACCACGTCTGTCATTCCACTTCGTACTTCAAGCGTTTCTCGTCTTGCTATGTGAGAAGTATTAGCCGTTGAGGCCCCCAATTCAAGCAGCGAGAAAAATTTCAGCGCCGCAGGATTCGTAATGAAAGAGCGCCGCTCTTGTTTCGATCAAGCCATCATCAATGAACAACTTGCATATTTAGAGTGATAAATCTATACCTTTATGCGTTGTGTCTTGTGTATAATCCCAAACTGTGATCTGGAATGCGAGGTCAAAATTTGAATGTCATTGAAATAAACTCATTTTCCTGAAATTCTCTTTTTGTGTCGTCGCCGCTTTGCAGGTCGGGCCGAGCACGAGAGTGCTCAGGGTCCTTCAGTGTCGGGCCGGGCTTCCTGTCGGTAGGTGAAGTCCCGGGCCGGGCACGGGTTCGAAATTGCGGCCCGTGCACAGCTCTATTCAGAAACCTAATCACATTTCCTTTTGTGAAAAAAGAGCTATGTGCAGAGTTTAAATGCTGCAAGTATGAAGCTACAATGAAGTCAATTACAGATTTCTGTGCAACAGCTAGAGGAATTTCAAGAGCATGCTATACGTGATGCTAGTTGCCTCAGTCACAATTGATGCAGTCAGGTATTATTTCGTATATATTTTTTTACCCAACAGACATGAAATGTCTGAAGATTAGGGGTGTGCGAATATCAAATTTTTCGAATACGAATCGAATACGAATACTTGATTCTGAATATCGAATCGAATATCGAATAATCAAGGACAGACGCATTTAACCACTACAAAACATTTACTTGAGCACCCAAGAACATCACAGTTCAACTATCGATGATTGAATGAACACAAAAGGTATGTGTGGCTGCACAAAAAGTATCAAAGTCTCAAACATTATTCTTGGAAGAGTAATATCAGAGAGGATGGCTAACACAGTATTGATTAAGGCTAGCTTGCCATCAGTACAAAAGCGCGTTGCTGGGATGAACATAAAAGGTTGTCGTAAAGGAAAACAAGCTGCTCCACATGGTCAGACAGAAGTAGTTTCCTTCTAGCTGAAACGACTCCTCCAGCCACAGAAAATTCTCTCTCACTTGGCACTGACCTGGCACGTATTGTGAGGTACTTCGTGCACACAGGTACAGCCACAATGAAGCTCACCAGCGCAGTCAGCTACGCCATGGCCCTTGGAGGAAGGAAAAATTTTCTCTCCTCGAAGGAAAAATTCCAAGGCAAAATTTTCCTTCATCCATGAGCATTGCTCTGGGCGCCGCCATGTTGTTATGTCTCTGTCGATAGGGCTTGCGGACCGAAATGAACGCCGGTGATCACAATGAATATTCGGCTAGATACAATATTCGCGCCGGGTCGAATATTCGAAAGAACACGAATACTGGGATTTCGAATCGAATACGAATACCAAAATTATAATATTCGAAATATATTCGAAAATTTCGAATATTCGCACACCCCTACTGAAGATGAATATGTACCAAGCACATCGAAACATCAGTTGTGATGCCTGAAAAAAGTTGTACTGCAACATATAAATGCTCAAGTCTCGATAAGCAGGAATACTGAAGGGGAATAAAAACAGTTTTCTTTTGTTCGGGCTCACGCACCTGCTACAAACATATTCTTTATACATAGCAATAAAACTTGAAATAACTGTTTAAGAAGCCTTGTGGTCAATAGTATAGCTAAGTATGACTGAAAGGAGTCCGCAAGAAATGCACGGAAGCAGGCATGCAGTGTGACAGCGCAGCGCGACAGGTGCGCTTTTTAATCTCGCGCGCGCACTGAAGAACATGGGTTTATGGTTTATTGAAACGACTCAGGCTGTGAGGGACGCCGTAGTGAAAGGGGTTCGGAAATTTCGACCACCTGGGGTTCTTTAACGTGCACTGACATCGCACAGTACACGGGCCTCTAGAATTTAGCCTCCATCGGAATTCTACCACCCCGACCGGGATCGAACCCGCGTCTTTCGGATCAGCGGCCGAGCGCCATAGCCACTGAGCCACCGCGGCGGGTCGAAAGACATGACGGGGACGCGCCGAGGAGGCAACGCTGCAGTGCACGCTGCCTCCTCGCCTCTCGGCTCCTCGCGAGCAGCCCCGTCCGCTGACGAGCGGTGCCGGGGAAAAATGTAGGGAAAACATGCCTGTCCACAACCAAACATGACGTCATTAAATACCACGTGACCTATGACGTCATGCGTATGACGTCGTATTTTTTTGACCAATCAGCGTTTCCAGCCTACCTACCCGCAAACACTTGTCTGTTTTCACAGTCGAGTCCGCTTGGGCGGACGCGGTTGTTGCTGCGACGCGCGTCTTTTCTTTCCTCTCTCTCCTTCCTCTGATCTTTTAACTCTCCTCTATCTGCACGTGGCAGCGGTGGTGGCTCGGCTGGAGCCAGTTGGCAAGCCTCTGCACTTTCCTTTTCATCCTTCTGTCAGTCGCAACAGCAACGCCGTCGGCGGATGCGGGCTGAAGAAACGGATGAGGTTGCTTTTGCAATTTCCGGGCTTAACCAAGCTGAGCCCCTGCCAATTTTTTTTTCTCGGCATGTAGTCAGTTCTCAATTTACGTGCGCCACCTCGAAATTTTGATCTGTGTGAAATTTGCCTTTATGCACGGTTATTTTCTGCCATGGATAAATTCACGTGTGCGAAGAACGGTTCTTTTATTTCTTTTAAGATAGCCACATACACACAGTAAAAGATTACCAGGGCATATTTTCTCGCAAAAAGAAAAGTGGTTGTAGCTCTGCTTTGCGACAAGTCGCCTAGAATTATGGCGTTCTTTTTTATGCTTGCAGTCCAAAGCCTTAGCGTACACCTCAATTAAAAAATAACTGACTGCTAGAACGAAGCTTGCAAGCTGAACTTCCTTAAATGGGTAGAGACAACAAATACCAACGTTGTACAAAAGACTGCCATATGTTTCCTTTGTATGTGAGGACCATAAGAGCGAAGTATTAAATTTAAGGGAGGTCTAGAACATATTTTAATTTCATTTTAAAGTTTGTGAAAATGCTCACTCTTGAAGTCTGAGCCATCGCTAGTGCATCAATGCGACGTAGGAACAGAGAAGAAAACACAAGCAAGTATTTCCTACGTCATTGCACAGTTTTCTGACGTACGGGACCAAGTTTTGCGGTTTCGCGGCCTAGCAACCTTGGTTACGAGGGCTCACGAGTCTTTTTTTTTTTCTGCACGCTCGCGAGTGCGATGGTGCTTTACGCCCGGCGTTGCCGCAGGCGATGTCGTTGCCGAAAGATCCACTTTTGCAGAGGCATATTGCCCGTGCTCTAATGTAGGAAGCATTATCTAGTATCATGGATGTTATGTATTTTGTGCGAACGTGAAGTACGCCGAGCATGCCGGCCGGCCGGCCAGCCTGGATCCCGTCTGCCGGCGTCATAAAAAGGAGCTAAAGTGTGTTCTTGACGTAAATAATAAACCCTGGGATAAGAAATGTGAAAAATGTGTCATTTTTGAGAATCGCTGACGAATACTGAAATGCTGGCAAAGGTAACGACTGTGATACGAGCAAACGTTTTGCCACAACCGCCTCGCAGCTGCCGCTGGCCCGACGTTGCGGTCCGGCTCGCCTGGCGCCCGCTCGCTTCGCTGCTGAAGACGTCGTGGAGATTTACCATAATATTATTTTATTGTGAGATGATGCTGTTGACAGTAAAGCGATGTGTAGAGTAGGCCTTTTATTATAGCGCAGGCGACTTCCGAAGCGCCGGCCGCTGCGACTTCGATGCGGAAGAGGATAGGCCTAGCGACGACCACGGCAACCAGGCAGCAGAAGAGTTCGTCGCCCGGAGCGCCCGCGAGCGATGCCGTTGCCGAAAGCTCGAAACATAAGCAGGCATGCTTTGTCGCTGCTCGAGCAGTCTTTCTGAGGGACTGCTGTACGGCGGCGAAGTGCGACACCGGTTGCGGGCGGAGCTTGGGTAGAGCGGTGCAGCGATGCTCACCGCTCCGTGTCCCTGCTTGCAGTGGGGCGGCAGTTCGCAAGCGACGATCAGTGCGGCGCGTCGGCCAAGTGGCCATATGGCTTGATGAATGTTGCTGCGCTTGCATTATTTGTCTAAATAATGATTGCACTTTGCGCTCTGAGCTCGCTACTTGTTTTTGGTCGGCGAATGTTCTCGCTCGGCCACCGATATGCCCAAGGCACGTCGGCCAACGGGTCTCGTTTTGGTCGGCGGCGTTGTCACACTAGGACGACGCTTGGTCGTTGGGGCGTCGTCGTCGTCGTCGGTGCAGTGTGACTGGCTAGTCGGGGAACGACCAGGTTGTCCGACGCGACCGTCGGCTTCGCTGTCGCGTCGACCTCGGGGTCCCGTCGGCCTAGTGTGAACGCGCCTGAACTGCGCGCTGGTCCCAGGCTGCCCTAGTCGTCGCTAGGCCTAGGTGGTCTCGCTTCCGCAGTTGACGGCGCTTTGGAAATCGACTGTGCTATAATAAAAGGCCTACTATTCACATCACTTTAGTGCGAACTCGTCCCATAATAGAAGATAAGTTCGATTTCCACGACGCCTTCATCAACGGAGCTAGCAGACGAGCAGCGCGCACGAAGAAGCAGCGTCGAGCTGTCGGGATGGGACAACGTCGGCGTGAGGTCGGCGCTGTTGCCGGCAGAGTGTGACACACGGGTCGGCCGACGGCTGCTATCTCGGCGACGCTACGGTGATGCGCTCGTCAGGCGACGACCGGTGCTCGGTCGGCGTCTGCGCAGTGTGACAGACGCGCCGACGGCACGAAAATCGCTGTCGCCGACCATCGCCAGACTGAAATCGGCCGATCGTCGGCATAGTGTGAACGCGCCTTTACCATTTGACGTTGCCTACACGCTCGGCGTTCGCTGGCACAATCTGAGCTGCGTCGGGCCTGACGCCTGCCTCCTCTTCGGAATCGCTGGCCAGCGGATCAAAACGAAGTGGTTGTCGGGGTTTCCTAGCAAAAATTCCCAATAGGAAAAACCAATAGCCTATATGGTTATTGACACCAATAGCCTTATTGGTCATATAGGCCTTTAGGACCAATAGCTGTATATGACCATTAGGCTATGGGTCCAATAGCTCTATTTGTCCTATAGCATATTGGTTATATTTGATAACACCCAATAGGTCGTCTAGTGCAGACCTCTCGGCTGTTAAGCAGCATGCAGCCTCGGGGATGTCAGGATAGATAAAACGGTTTTTCACTTGAGAAGTTCTATTAGCTCCCTTTTGCATACCGTATTGTGCGTTTTTATCGTAAAGACTCAAAATTTTTCTTACCTCAACCGCTGGCTTGTTTGCGGTGAAACTGCACACAGAGCTTGCGTATTATGGTAACTTTTGTATC
The DNA here is from genome assembly GCF_055824585.1 of Amblyomma mixtum. Lineage (NCBI taxonomy): Eukaryota > Metazoa > Arthropoda > Arachnida > Ixodida > Ixodidae > Amblyomma > Amblyomma mixtum. The sequence goes on along the minus strand of NC_143014.1, from coordinate 378,426,962 downwards.
GTAGCAAGTTTTACAACGGTACTTACTTGGTTGAGCCATGCATGATGCAAAAGTGTAATCGTCTGCGTCGAGATCGGCGGACCGAAACCCAAAACATCGAGTTTTTGCTGAACGGCTGCCGTAGCACCATTTCTCTTCTGCAGTCGAAAGCGTCACAAGGCGCCAAGGCGAGCGTTGCAAGTAGCGCGGGCCCTTTGAATACGCCGTTCCGGCCTTTTAGTCTGCTTCAGCTGAAGCGCTTCGAACATTTTCGGCCAACTGAGTGGAAAAAATGCCAGAAACAACTACTTTAACGAGGCTGTGCCATTAAAAGAATATTGTTTGACGTCTTTTTTTCGTCCCATGACTTTATCCAATTCAGCTTATGTCATCTGCTTTCGTGGCTCTCCTAAAGCGTCGGAGGACGACGTCACGAAGTCCTGAGCTGTGTTTTTCTTGTTTAATTTCATTGTGGAAGACAGATGGCGCTACTGCCGCCCTTCAGCAAAAACTCGGTGTTTTGGGTTTCGGTACGCCGATCTCGACGCAGACGATTACACTTTTGCATCATGCACGGCTCAACTAAGTAAGTACCGTTGTAAAACTTGCTACGATACAAAAGTTACCATAATACGCAAGCTCTGTGTGCAGTTTCACCGCAAACGAGCCAGCGGTTGAGGTAAGAAAAATTTTGAAAATCTTTACGATAAAAACGCACAATACGGTACATCTCTTGGACTTGCCAAGTTCACATCTTCTTTAGCAGTTGACTCTTCGTCACGTCTGCAATTTTCATGGCGAGCGTCCTTCCCAGGCTGCGGTGCCGCTCCACCACGTCCTGGCCACTGCAGCGCTTCTCCAGGTAGTGCTTGAAGAAGGCTGCAAAAGAGCACGTGCATAAGAAAGCAGCTAACATCACTAAAATCTGGGTGTTCGCAGCGAATGAGATCACAAATGCAAAAACGAAAATGATCATGCATGCATGAATAAGCTCAGCGCATACTGAAAGCTACCTGTAGCACTACATATTTTCTGTGCTGAGCCAAATATTCTTTTTTCCCCTTTGTTCGAATTACGCAGCATGTACTATGAACACACTCAAACTTTCGATGAGTACAGCTCTGGAACAAGACATGCAAAAGGTGAAAGCATATGGCTTCTTATTCAGCAGTTCTTGGATATAAGTGACAGGCTATTGCACACATACCGCTGAGGGCGTTAAGCTTCATTGAATCCAATGGAGGCTTCGGATCAGCTTTGGTTCGGTTGGAGGAGGCGCCAGTGACACTTCGGCCGATGAGGCCTGCCGAGGAGAAAATTGCCACCGCCGCCTCCCGCACAAACACGCTGTCTTTAGGGCGGCTCATCAACCGCTCGTATGTGGTGACTGGAAGCCACACACCTTCCCCCAGGAACACCTGAAAGGGAACATCAACCATGAAAAAAAACGAGCAAGATATTACACACAGTTCGATTAACTTTTTATAAGACTGCAAAATGTAGCAAGGAAAAAAACTGGGAAGAATAATGTGATGCACAAGTTTAAAATGCTTATGTGTAATGCCTGATGTGGATGCTCTAGATGTTTTTTGGAAAGTACATGCGACGTTTAAAACGGGCTGGATGAGAACATGTGCCAGCCACTATGATACAATATAAGTGCACTGTTATTTCTCCTCGTACTATAGTCACATACAACTCAACAAGTGCCATTTCCCCTCAAAGGGTTCCCCTGCAACCAATGGCATCGACCAACTCTCATGATGTAGTGGGTCAACCTAGGGAGTGGTATCGTATGGAGTGGCAGATGAAAGGTGGTTAACAATGTCTTAATCGGGTTAACTAGTCACCATGGCTATGGCAGCTGTTTGCAGTCCCCTACTGGAAAAAACCGCATATATGGACTCCATACAATACGGATTTCCATATATACGACTTATTGGAATACGGAATTCCATATCATACGGAAATAATATGGACTTCCGCATTATATGGAGAGCCTTATATGATACGGAATCCTTACGACTTCGTATTATACGGACTGTACGGAATTCTCTGCTGAACCGTATGATGCAGAAATGATACGGAATAAGCCGCCATGGTGCCGCAGTAGTTATGGCACTCGCCAGCTTACTTGAAGGATGCGGGTTCGATCCCAGCTGCAGTGGTCGCGTTTTGATGAAGGCAAAGTTGTGGAGACCCATCATGCAATATATCAAAATGTTACAGAACCCCAGGTGGCCGAAATTTCTGGAGCCCTTCACTATATGGCATCCCTCATAGCAAGAGTCACTTCTCTGTGCTTTCCATGCAAAAATAATAGAGAAATGCATTTAATCAAGAAAAGCAACTGGTGCACAATTATTAAAACATATTGCATAATTACACTGTTGCAATAAGCACACATTGTGACTTGTACTATGAACAATGTCAATGTCATTTGCTTATGAAATGCTTGTTTTTTAAATGTGTTGCATTTTCAAAACCATAATCTCGCACTTTTGGTTTTGAAAACGAATGTGCAGGAAACACAGGAGCCAATATGAAGTGAAGATGAGAAAAAAAAGCTTTACTTTTTCAACGTTTCAATACCTTCAGCATATCAGCCAGGTGCCTGTTCACACTGGCACGTCTCTTCGTGCTAGGGATGTCACTTGGGTGATTCCCAAGATGTTGTTCAAAAGCACCTGAAAAAAATAAAATAAAAGGAGAGACAAAAAGTAGTTTTGGGGCAATATCTCCAACTCTAAAAGCACGTTCAATGCTTGGAAAGAACAATTTACACCTAAAATGCTTTCAGGCTAATTTAATTGCGCACCTCTGTCAGCCAACCATCAACCTCCCTAGTGTCAACTAATGAGGCAAGCCAGGCAGTAGAACTACTCCAGCAGTACTTCCAGCAAGAGGGTTGCTCAGAGCACATGTGCAGCCTAACCATGATGAATGACTATTTGGTGAAGCGGTGGCATACCAACCTAAAGCAAACTACCTTGCACAGCTTTTTTGGGGGGGTCACAACCCTTAAATGAAACTGCCAATAAATGAAACAGTTTTCCTTGTCCCCATCGAGTTTTGTTAAAGGGAGTCCACTGTAGTGCCCACTGGAGAGCATGTGAAAACTAATCTGCTATACAGATCTGGAGGCACATTTTCAAGTGGTTGACTTGGTGAAACAGCTATCACTGGCACACATCGCTACAAGGTAGCCACTCCTAGTCAGTGAACCTGAGAGCCAACCACTCTAGCACATGACCCCTGGTTGAAAACATATGAGTGGTGTTGTGCACACCACAGGTGCTGTGCCTTCTGACACACCATGTTGCCGTATCACTGGAGCATACTCCAAACGAGCTACATGCAGTTCAGTTGAGCAATTTGAACATGCTGCCGATACTTTTCACTAACCCAAAACCACATTATGATTCATGTTTGCCATGTCAGCAATAAAGCTTATCCACCAACCAGGTTTGCCTTGCATACAAAGCTACTGCGCTTACAACTCACAAACCACAGCAGCACATATATGCTACAATGTTACAGAAAATAGCCTCATATACTGGGAACTCCCAGTGAAAGTGCACCTACCCAAACGTTAGCCCAAAGTGCAGCTGGCACCTAGCATGCTAGAGTAATGAGTGCCGATTAGCTCAGGATGATAGAAAGACAGCTATTAAGTACAAAGTGCACCAGCCAGCAAGTCACAACTGCAGCACCACCCAAAAAACATCCTTTTCCTTGCTGCCTAGGCATACGCAGCAGCCTGAGCAGTGCGCACAAACATCACAGTGCACTACTCAATTTCAGGTCATGCAATATGGGCACAATACAATTCAGCCCTTTTGCCATACCCACAGTTTGCACATCCACCTGCAAGTCTAATTCAAGAAAACTAAGCTTAATTATGACAGAAAAGCACGCACTTTTCAGAGCTTCAAGCTTCATTGGTGTCAGTGCCTTCTTTTCGGTGGTCTCAGGGCCGCCCTCTTTATGCAGGTAGCGGCGGCAAGGGGCTCCAGTGACGCTCCTGTTGTACAGGTTCTGGATGCCCCAAATTGCCTTCGCTCCTTCCCGCACAAAGAGGCTATCCTTCGGTTGGTCCATGAGGTGCTGCCACTTGTCAGACGGGATCTGGACACCAGGCCCAATAAGTACCTGCATGGCCAAAGAAAAGAGTGCTATGTGCAGTAACTCCCCAACGCCGACATGTTTCACCTGAATCAAGAGATTAGATGACAGAAATGATACCTCCAAATCAGACATTTTGCATCTGCATGATGAAGCTGCAGTTTGAAACTTTATGAAAGCACCCCTGTAGTACACCTTGTACACCCTGCGGGTGTTCCCATGTCATCTAGACATTAGAACACAAATAGCAGAAGCACGCATAAAAGTAAATGCCGTTTGTACCCCTAGCAGTGTTCTTCCTTAGCAACATTAAGTTCCCAAATATCATTTACACTTTAAGACACCAAGACCTCAGACACATGAGGGATAATTATAGCATATATATGCTCACGAAATAATACTTGAAGTTTTAGTAATTCGGTACCACTCAAGTTGCTATACATTTACAAAAAGCTGCAAAAAGAATGCAGCATAAAACACAAGGCTACCCTTTAAGGACGCAATTCAAAACATGGAAAATATGCAAGGCCTAAGTAATTATGTACCATGCAATTCGAGAAATTGGCAAAAAGATGTGATAGCTAGGTATACCATCAGTGCCTAAAACAGGCATAAAAACTACCAATTTTTTATTCCCTACAGGATATTAAAGGAATGAAACATCGGTACATTTCACCATGTGTCACTATTACCAACCTAAAAAATATTCAATGGCCATTACACTCATTCCAGGAGAATACTAGAAGGGCAAACATTTTTTTTTTCCAAGTGCACTGTAAAATCTTTGTAAAAAGAATACTTTACCAGGATTCGCTTTTTTTGGATTGAGATACTAATTGCAGACTGGTGCGGTCCTTGACCTAGGCATGATTATCCAACTACTATCAATAAACTCTTGGCCCAAAACAGAAAACATTGTCTTGCGTACATCAATACTCCATAAGCACCTTGAGTGTGATGTTACAAAGCAAGAGCTTCCTTGTTTGCCAAGCTAAAAAAATTATCTAGACTGCATTCTTCAATGTACAAGCCGACCCCAGGTATATCGATCCTGCGTCTTTTGAGTCAGCAGCTGAGCACCATAACTATTGAGCCAGCGCGGCGGCTGTTTTATCATCATCATTTATTTTGGTTTGGTTTGGTTTGGTTTATGGGGTTTAACGTCCCAAAGCGACTAAGGCTATGAGAGACGCCGTAGTGGAGGGTAATGGAATTGAGTGGGCGAGTTGGTTTTCCATCTTGACAGTGAAAGCGCTCAAAAAGACAAGGACGACAGAAAAGGAAAGACATACCTTTCCTTTCCTTTTCTGTCGTCCTTGTCTTTTTGAGCGCTTTCACTGTCAAGATGGAAAACCAACTCGCCCACTCAATTCCATTATTCAATTATATTTCTAGTACAATGGGCTCTAAAAGCGCTTTGTATATCTTTCCTTTTCTGTCGTCCTTGTCTTTTTGAGCGCTTTCACTGTCAAGATGGTAGTGGAGGGCTCCGGAAATTTCGACCACCTGGGGTTCTTTAACGTGCACTGACATCGCACAGTACACGGGCCTCTAAAATTTCTCCTCCAAAGAAATTCTAGCCGCCGCGGCCGGGATCGAACCCGCGTCTTTCGGGACAGCAGCCGAGCACCATAACCGCTGAGCCACCGCGGCGGCTTCATCATTTATTTTACCTTTAAAGTCCTCTGTTGAGGCATTACATAAGGGGGTGGGGGGACAAAGCAAATACATTTTAAACAAATAATTTTAAAATAAACCAAAAGCTTAATACATTCTTGTACACTAAACCACAACGCGCTCCGATTAATGGCCATTTCAGCCCACAGTGTTAGACACTCCTCACTTGAAATGCACAAAACCGCAGCGCATTTTTCATCCGATATACTTATTACAATGCAAACTGTTTTTGGCAATTTTTTGGCGGGGGACTTAAGTCAACATTCGAATTTAATTGGAGATTTTTCTATTTTGCATCTCCATTAACGAGGTTTTACTGTACACAATGGTGCATGGCATGGAGAACGCACTTTGTACAGCACTAAACATCACTGAACTTTCAGTACAGATATGCATGACCCGAATGAAGAGAGGTGCTCAGATATTGCAAGCGGCTTCGCCAACTCTAGTGTGCTTCCTTTTGTTCCCCATTAACTCTGTTCGCAAACAACACATAACACCCATAACTCAGAAAATGTGTCAAATGAGAGTTCTGCAACGTTAAAAAACATGAAAATACAACACTACCCTAAAAGCTTTTTAAACACCATAATATCCCTATGTAAACTGAAAAAGCAACACCGTCTATATGTAATGGTAATCACACGTACGTGGAGCTTAGTTGAAGAATAAGGTAAAAATCGTGAAATTTTACGAAATATAGTGGCGAACTGCAATCTCAATTCATACCTGAGTGACGCACACATTGGACACCTGGTTGGTAGTGGGACTGCAGGATGCCATTTCTGCAGGTTGCAGTGCCTTCAGCAAGAAAAATAGTATAACATGGATTAAATGTCACTGCAGTCATACAGATGTACTATCAGGAGCATAAGTGTGCGCTTAACACAGAAAGCAGCGGAGCAAGGCAAACGTGCATTGCAGTGCCATCTACGGAGAGCATCTTGGATCGAGGCAGCCAATCGGATGCTCTTTCTCATCTGCAGGCATGTCGCTCGGCTAATTTCAACATGACATGCTAAGGCTAGCCAGGATCGGTGCTACATTAATCAAGTGAGAAAGCTAAAACAAAAAAGAAAGTCACGTGCTGTTCCTATTCATCTAGCCGGAAGGCTGCGCCGAGATAGTAATGGTACCACTCATTGTCATCAAAATAAATAAATAAATAAAAACTTCCCTGTGTCCCTTGGTTTCTGTCGCTGTTGGCTTCTCTCATATTTATAACGAGCCCCTCATTCCCCATCCCTTGTTTGCTTAATTGCTTTGCGAGGGTCTCTGTTCTGGCAGCCTTGACGCCATAGGAAGCATAATAGGGTTCTCACACAGCTTCCACCCTCGCCGTTCGATGGCGTTCTACGTCACATCAGAGGTAATTCAGGACGTGCCACGTCCACCGCTTAAGAACGTGGGTGGCGCTGATGAACACTCTCGAGGTTAGGTTATTTGTAAACATAAATACCCCCGAAAGCAGAAGATCTGACAGCCGTCGCTGTAGCTCAGCGGTAGAGCACCGGACGCGTAATTCGGAGGTCGTGGGTTCGGATCCCACCGGCGGCATGTGGTTGTTTTTTATTCTGCTTTTCTAATCAATTAGCTTTAAGCAATAACATATTCAGTAATATTCTATATCGAACAACAGCACAAAATAAATAAATAAATAAATAAATAAATAAAAAATTCCCTGTGTCCCTTGGTTTCTGTGGCTGTTGGCTTCTCTCATCGTTGTGAATTAAGTTCTAAATATGAACTGTTTCTGCAACAAGTCAACCACGCACACAACCATTTTATTGTATTGTGCCATGGTGCACAATGGCTCACATATCACTCCTCAAGTGTGCAACACAAAATGAAGAGGGCCACAGGATTGCTACTGCTGCGGCACCGTCAGGCATTTTGACGAGCTGGAGCAAGCTGACTGATTATGTGAAGGGCATTTATGGACTCTTTGGAGGTGAATTAAAATATATTTTGAGCACTGCTCACATCCAAACTTGGCCACAGGTGATCTTACATACGAGGTAGCCCATAATAAGCTTTGTATAGCCTCAAAAGTTGGTGTCTCAATCCCTCCAAGCTGGGAAATAGCTGTTAACAGTAAAATCATAAACGCAATGAGAAATTCTCTAAACAAACTCAATTCACACCTGAACGGTATCTATGCCGAAGGCAGGGTCTACATCCAGGCGGCTTTGAGGCATGTCCACTGACAGTGCCCCATTCTGGAATGGAATGAAAATAATAAACATCATCAGCAGCAGCCAACTACACCCACTGCAAGGCAAAGGCCTCTCCCATATCTCTCGAATTAATCTACTCCTGTGCTGGCTATGGCGATTTTGTACAAGCAACTTAATTTTATCTACCCACCTAACGTTCTGCTGCCCCCTGCAATGCTTCCCTTCTCTCGGAATCCAGTCAGTTCGCTTAGTAGCCATCGGTTACGTATCTTTCCTTTGCATTTACATGCCCTGTGCATGCACATTTCCCGATTTCGACTTTGTTGCCTTTAACTTCATTTGTTCCCTGACCCACTCTGTTCTTGTCTCCTACCGTTACAACTATCTTTTTTCTTTCCATAGCTCTCTGATCCGGATCATAAAAAAGAAATGGTTTTGGTTTGGGTTTGGGAAATGGTAAGGGTTTGATGTCCCAAAGTAACTCAGGTAATGAGAGACGCCGTAGTGAAGGGCTCCGGAAATTTCGACAACCTGGGGTTCTTTAACGTGCACTGACATCGTACAGAACACGGGCCTCTAGAATTTTGCCTCCAAAGAAATTCGACCGCCGCGGCCAGGATCGAACCCGCGTCCTTCGAGTCAGTAGCCGAGCACCATAAACACTGAGCCACCGCGACGGACTATCCTTCTCTGTTCTTGTGCTGTGCTAGATGTAATCAGTTGGATATCACGTTAAATTTGATGAATGACAGGGGTACATGCCATGAGGTTCTTGCTTAACTTGTTTGCAGAATGTTGACTATCCCGCATTTGTGACAATAGCTTTGTCATGTATGCCCACTTGTATAATTGCACCACAAGCCGAAAGCTGTCATTTATGCACTTGCTTATAACCACTACGCAATTTCACTATTTAAATTTGAAACTAGCCTCACCACAAACTTACCTTTTCAGACGTTCCGCACACTGGTCCATCAAAGACACTGTCGGGCCACCGAATGCGTCTCTTTTGCAGCCTTCGGGCCAGTTCCTGTTTTGTCACTGAAACCAGGGTGATGTATTTCACATAGGGATTTTCCCAACGTTGCACATTGCAGTAAAATCTGTTCATGCAAGCAGTGAGCTGCTATAAGGAATGTCATTAGAACACCAAGGGTATAAAGGCTGGTGAATACACACACCAAGCACAAACACAAGTGCACTACTGCATTCATCACTGTTTATAAAAAATGCATATGTAATATTGATGTCGAAAGTCTCTAGGATGCCTCAAAAGCATGCATACGTGGTATGTATAAAAACAATCATGTCATCTGACTGCCACACTTTAAAGTATGTGAGTCAAACTTCCACCATCACACTGGCTAACATAGGTATCAACTGCTCACACAAGTCCTGGAGATTTCTGTCCCGGATAGTACACAAGCAATGTTTTACATAACTTCAGCCAAAGCTTTAAAAGAAGTGCAACACCATAAAGGGGTGAAACAAAGGAGTTATTGTTTGCGACTACGTTGCACAGCTTTGAGTACTTGTAATTTCAATATTCAGTTTGAGACCAAGCAGAAAACAAAAATGCGAATGGAGGCCACAAACAGCCTATTCAGTTTCTTGTAGCAACATACTTCCTTCACCACTTTTTTTACAGCATCAAAAGGATACGCCTTAAAATTAAAAATACCCCGCCACTGCACTCTCGCATTACTGTAGCACTTTACCTACTGACCAGCGCGCTGGGTAACAAATAAATAGAAGGAACATCCAACGCTCACTTCAATGAGCTCCCAATGCTAAACAAAAAAATATACAGAGGCTGCATTGAACAATAACAATGTCACTTCACCGCTTTCCCTTTCTTGACTTTCAAGTGACGACTCGGCTTACAATGGGCTACCTATCAGATGGAGGGGCACCCTCTTACAGACAGAGGTGCTGATGCACTTCTAATATCTTTTTCACATATCTATGTTACGTGCAACGCCCTGTATAGGAGCACTACAAGATATGCATGCATGCAACATCACAAAGAAAAACAAAAAGAAAGGAAAACAAAGAAGGGCAGTGGGCCCTCGAGGTGCTGGGATTTCGGCATGTAATCAATCGCAACTTGGGCAACTTGAATAGTGGGCAAGCACGACGGGGCTTTTCTGACAGGAACGTTTAAAGCGGGGTGATGGCCCATGCTCATCAGCGCAGCCCACTTGGAGCACATGCAGCGGCCTGTTGCAAATAGCTCTTCATCGCCATGGGTTAACAAAAAAAAGCACTGCGCATTAAAATTATGCGCCAAACGCATACAACTCCAGACATAAAACTTACCGGCCAGTTCTTCGATGTGCCCAACGTAGTAGCCCTCGTCGTATTTGGTTGTTTTATTGGCGCACCAATAAACCTGCTTATTTTTCGCCAATTCCTTGACGGACTGTGGGCTGTAGTTTTTTATGCACGAAACACTAACTACAGCTTTACCTCCATCTTCGTAAACCACATAGGCAAACTGTGGCTTTTCCATTTTTACAAATGTGCACAGTCAAAAGCTCCAAAATACGACGCACGCCGACCGAGCAAACCACGATGTCTACAGAACTGTCTGAGGCTATGGATGGCTTCGGCTTGTTTGGTTTTTCATGCTTTCCGCGACATTATGTCGTCTGCTTCAGACAGGAAGACTCGTTCATACTGTGCGGTTTGTCGTGTTGTTCACAGAAAAAGAATTCCCTGCTATTATTCCAGAGGAAACAGTATATGTGCACAGTTCGTGTTATATTACGTGCAAGTGTGCAAGTGCTCATGAGTCTCAACGGGTCAACAGTCATGGTCTACCACGCAACCGTAAGCTGAGCCTTAATTTCAGGCCGCAGTTTTATCAACTGAATAGCACGCACCCTCCCGACTAACAAAAAAATAAAAAAGGAGGGAAACCAGATAAACAATTAAATATAACTTAATCGAACGTGTCTGGATCTTCATTCTGTGTAGGTGTTGTTGACGCTTTGTGCTGAGATTAAAGTGGTAGAAAAATTGCATTCGTACCAGCATGTGCCGCAATGACATTAACGCATGCGTACACACAAACACACACAGGGAGAAAGAGAGAGAAAGAGAGACAGACATACACAAGTCGCGACGACCTACATAATTGGAATGTGCCTGCTTTCAATATCTCACGCCCGATTGTGCACACATATACTTGCACGAAGAACATGACAGTCACGGCGGATATGACTCGAATATAGCGCTGTGACAAACGGGAATGTTGGTAGTAATATATAAGTTTTGCATGCATGACGTTCTCGCAAAACCACTATTAATAGTTCTCTATCACAGTTTCTGCTCATGTATAAGCCGCACACCATCTATTATGACCTTTCATTACTTAGTCAACTGCGCCTTTAATATTTTTTTTTGCGAGCGAGAGCTTGGGAGTGGTGTGAGGGATCACTTAAACCAAATATCGGTGCCTTGCAAGGCAAGGACCACGACGCGGATCCACAGGCAGACGAATAATGTTTATCATTTATCCTCCTCAACCACCTCGTCTGAGAGAACGAACTGCTTAGTTTTTAGCCAACGCATCATAATCATCATATTATCTGATCTGTAATGTCCACCCTTTATAAAGAGACAAACATTGGTGTTTATCGTCATTTTAAGGCGAAAGCCTTTAATGCCTCATACTGTCGTTAGCAGACGCGTCGGCAGAAGTGTCGACAAACGCGTCGGCAGCCGTGTCGGCAGAAGTGTCGGCAGACGCGTCGGCAGGAGTGTCGACAGACGCGTCGGCAGCCGTGTCGACAGACGCGTCGGCAGATTCGTCCGCCTTCCGGCGTCACTGCTTAAAAGGCTCAAGGTTCCAGCATGCATAAAGGCGCATCTAGTGAATGCATGGGCTTCATAAATAAAATAAAAGGAGCAAAGTCAGGAAAAGGGAAATAAAAATAAAAAATAAGAAAATAAAGAAAAATGAAAAAAAAAATGAGATAGCGAATAAAAATAAAAAACAAAAGAAAACGAGCAACAAATAAATTGTAAACAAAATATGAAACATAAAAAAGTAAATAAAAACAAACAGTGGCCAGGAAATGCTTTCACCTTGCAGCACTTTAGAGACCCAAAGTGCCCCCTGAATTTTCATTCCTTTGTCGCTACCGTCGTTGCGCCATACCGTCGTTGCTGCAACCATAACCGCTTGCTGCGTTTGTTATTAAGCCAGCAAGCAGCAAAATGAGTCTTCGTCCCACGAAAAGGACACGTAAGCGCTATCTTGACAAAGATGAACCATTTGTCGTGCCGAAGTCCACGGATTACTGGAAAAAGCAACGAAAACGAGGAGTTCTTGCCGGGGTGACAGCGTCAAGAGGCGATCCTTCAGAACGCGCGTGCCAGTAGTTCGACCGCGGACAAAACGTCGTCAGTTCCGACATCTGCTCCTTCAGGTGAGCACTGTGTTGAAGGCGTCAACGAGGGCGGCCCCTTTGTAAGTGATGAACACACGGGAACATGCAGCCGTGTACCGGCGCAGCCGTCGTCCAGTGCCAGCAGTTCGACAGCGAACACAGGGCCATCTCTCTCGACACCTGCTCCTTCCGGCGGGCGCAGTGCTGAAAGGATCTATGAGGGCACCCTTGAAAGTGGCACTGAACACGTAGAGGAATGCGATCGTGTACTGGCGCAGCCGTCGTCCGGTGTGAATACTCCTGTTTCAGGCTACAGAACCGAAGTGGCCAATGAGGGCATCCCCGGGACTGAGCGCACAGTTGAACCAGTTGAACCTACTTATGAACCGCGTCATCCGTCGCCATCGAGCTCCAGATCTACACTTTCAGGTGACTATGCTGAATGGTCTGATGAGGACATCCCAACTCATGAAAGTGACAGTGAACACATGGAGGACGACGACACAAGTGGCAGTGAATCTGAGGAGGAAGCCGAAAACCTAGATTCACTGTTGGATGAAAATGAGCTCCTGGCACCTGGCTTTGCTGATTTAGATTCAGCAACGTTACCTGGCTCTACGACAACCAAGGCAGCTGCAATTGTAATGATTATGGCCTTTGTTGTTGCTCATGGGCTTACTTGGGTTGCTTTGGATGATCTGCTGGCTCTCATTGAGGGCCTTTTTGGCTTTAGAGGAAATGTGCTCCCGCGATCAAAACACTTGTTTAGGAAGCTATGGGCTTCAAGAGCAAAGCGGGTCGCCAAGCATTTTTTCTATTGCAGTGTCTGTGGCAACCTGCTCAAGCCAGTGAGTGGGACATCCAAAATGAAGTGCTCTGCCTGTGTCCTGGCAAGTGATGTGAGATCACTCAAGGCGAAGGGGAATTTTTTTGTTATTATGGATTTAAAGGAGCAGCTGAAGACTTTGATAGCAAGAACAAAAGCTGATCTCTACAGCAACCTTGTCAATTTGAAAGAAGATGCTGAAAGATCAACAACGACCCTGAGAGACATCACAAGTGGCAGCATTTGCAGGGAGCTACGCCAGAGTAATCAGCTGAACTGGATGGACCTGACGCTAACTGTCACCACAGATGGAAGCCCCGTCTTCAAATCCTCTTCATCATCAGTGTGGCCCATACAGTTTTTCGTTAACGAGCTGCCACCCAGTTTCAGGATGAAAAACTGTTTGGTTGGTGGCCTTTGGTTTGGAAGGCACCCTGATATGACCCTGTTCATGACGAAATTTGTCGATGAAGTGTACAGAGTGGGTCGTGTTATCTGGGAACAAGCTTCAACGACAATGAGATCAGCAGTGTATGCTGTATGCTGTTGCGTAGATGCTCCTGCTCGGGCTGCCGTTAGCAACATGGTGCAATTCAACGGAATGTTTGGCTGCCCCTGGTGCTACGCCTGTGGAGAACACCGCGAAGGTAAAGTACTCTGATAAGTTCGATGTATTTATTAGGTCACCTGTTGTTATACGAGTATGTTGTTAAATAAAGTCTTTAAGCAATTCTTTCCCTTGCCTTGCAAGAAGATTGCATATATTCTGGCAGCAGAACTTTCGCATCAGGAGTGCACATATAAAGTATAGAATTTGCTATAGGTGTAATGGGCATTTTATCTTAAGAAATTGAAGATATAGAGTTTATGCACAATTTGTTTACAGCATAACGGGCAGTTCTGTGCTAATGTTATGCCCTGCACCTTGGACCCTACCCTGAATGCGAGTCTTTTCTTCTAGATTAGCCAATCCACTGAATGCCTTTTCATACTTCTGCTGCCCTCACAAGGCAAATATATTGCACATAAACTTCATTCATTCATTTCTTCGAGTTCTCGAAGCTTGTCAAAGGGTTTGCCTTTGGTAAGTTCTCCCCTTTGCCTTTGCAGCAGTTCTTCATAGCCAACATGAAGACATGTAGACATTGAGAAGACATGGCGAAAGACCTACTTAGTCTTTACTCATAGCTTTTGATTTTGTGCTAAAGCTAATGCACTGTACATGCTCGTGTACTTTTAACGTTAACAAGTATGCGTCGTATGTCGGGTACATGCAAACTGATGAGCTCGTGCAGGCAGTTTTCATTGTTCTTCAGCTTCTTGCACAGGCAAAATAAAATGGCCATTGCTGTCGTTATGCTGTGCGGAGCTGTGACTGAACTGTAATCATGTGTTTTTGAGTTCACCTTAGAAGGGAAGACTCTTAGGCTGTTTTTGTATAACTGTCAGGTTTTGGAAGCTGTTAGTATCGAAGATGTGCTGCTGAAAATTACGGTATGTTTGGGCCCGTAAATTTTCAGGAAAAAATATATACTAGTGGTAGCCTTAGTTTGTTGGTGACAGTAGTGTATCAGTGGGAAATGTTCTCTTGCTATATTATTTGGTTTGGTTTATTGGGGTTTAACGTCCCAAAGCGACTGAGGCTATGAGAGACGCCGTAGTGGGGGGCTCCGGAAATTTCGACCACCTGGGGTTCTTTAACGTGCACTAACATCGCACAGCACACGGGCCTCTAGAATTTCGCCTTCAAGAAATTCAGCCACCGCGGCCGGGATCGAACCCGCGTCTTTCATGTCAGCAGCCGAGCGCCGTAATCACTGAGCCACCGCTGCGGGGCTGAACCCTGCTTACCCCACAAGTCACTTGTATTTTCTGCGATGTTATAAAATCAAAGTCTGTTTATTTCAGGTGGACAGCGATACATGCAAGCCACGGTGAATGATGAGCGGACACCAAAGAGAATGCTTCGAGAAATGAAGATTGCCCTCGAAGTCAACGAAGCAGTAAATGGAGTGAAGGGCCATCGCCACTTGCTCACTTGAAGCACTTCAACGTGGTCTTTGGGCAGACAGTGGAGTACATGCACTGCGTGCTCCTTGGCGTCACCAGGTGCTTCACTGATAACTGGCTTGACTCTTGCAACAGCCAAGAACCCTTCTACATAGGTTGGTATTACTGTACTGATTCGTGTTACTGCATGCATACAAGCTTCTCAGTTTTGAGGGGTGTGATACGCACCAATGGTGGCAGTTCGGCCTCCTTGTCATCGTTGATGCATGGTATTGATGGAGCATTGAAGCTAGCACAGCACATGTGCATGCAGAGCTTGTGAACTCTACTGTCCACACTCTGCCTATACACAGTATCTGTGCGGAAAGCAGCCAGCCAGTTGGGCAGGCAGTGCCTTTCACGTGACTGATGGGGCCAGCAGGGCATACGGCATGATTGGCATTCAAATTTTCCAAATTGCTGTCATTAGTAGTTCAGCAAACGTGCATACATTATATCTGTATTTAGTGCTGCCCCTGGCTTGCACCTCTCATGCCTTTCCTTCCACAGTTGCTTCACTCTTTCCTTCTTTTGCCTAGCTGGAATACACACATTCTGATTGACATTGAACCCCCCGTAAGAGCGTGCTTGGTTGGTGGTTACGTACTCTGAACGCGGCTTTTTCTAATTTTTTGGGTTGCCACTTTCGAGGTATGCGGTAGGGGGTGTCACAGATGTCTTGCAGCTCTTTTGTTGCGGCAAGCATGAGTTTGACAAGTGTCGCTAGTTTACAGCACCTCCTTGTTCACTGTGAGTGGGGCAGCCATGGTTGTTTGTTTTATCTTGGACGAAATGACACTGCCATCATACATGTTTTAATGGTAGCACTGGCCTCTGATAGGCAAGCGCTCGTTATAACTGTAATCATTATAAGTGGGCTCAACTAGTTATGTCTGATGGTCAAGCATTAACTGCACTACATCTGCACTTAGGATTCCTGAACTAAATACCCGTTGTTATCAGGAAGCAAGGTCATTAGGGTAGGCATACCTTTATGATTTGTTCCCAACATGAATGCTTCAGCTTCGTGCTATCTTCATTCTTATGGCACACAGCAACAACATTGCATTCAAAAAGCCACAGGCTCAGTTTGGAATATGCTGCTGTTTAATGGTTTGCAAGCGGTGTTGTTTGGCTGGCTCATTCAATTACTTGCATTTAAATTGCACATCTCTTTCTTATTGCTTCAGGGCGCCCGACAACATTGGAGCAGCTTGACAACAGGTTGCTTGCCATCAAGCCCGCACACTGCTTCACAAGGCTGCCACGTTCGATTAAAGAACGCTGCCATTGGAAGGCAAGCGAGTGGTGGCACTGGCTGCTGTTTTATGCTGTGCCATGTTGTTTAGGCATTCTTCCCCAGCGGCATTTAAATCATTTTATGCTGCTTGTGGAAGCAGTCTTCACACTTCTTTTGGAAGAGTTGACTGATGAACAGCTGCATCATGCTGGTAAGTTTATACATTTTATTGGCTGTAAAATTGTATTGCATTTATAATGTTACAAAAATGCATTGAACTGCAAATTGCACGCATGTAAGCATTCACAGCGAATTGTACATATGAGAAAGGGAAGTTGTGAAACATGTTTGGCAGCATGACTTCAAATGTACAGTAACTGTGTTAGAATGATAGAGAATGATAGAATAGAGGTGGAATGATATTATGTAAATGGCAGCTATAAATAAAGCATGGACCACTCAGCATGTACCACTCGCACATGTCTCACATAAAGTTTGATATAGTAGTGTGGTGTCTGGTTCAGACCAGACGCATGACACGGGACCACGCAAGCGCAGTATGCAGAAACACTCTTTTATTCGTCACAGTCAAGCCACTTATATAGGAAATCATATTGAATGACGATGGCGATATGTACACTGAAAGAAACGAAACTGAAACAAGAAAGGATACAACATCGCATCCCGCTTGAAAATACAACATAGTAATTTACAACAACCAAAATAACACGAACTAAACACTTATTGTTCAGGTAAAGAAAACCCAAATCTTTCTACAGGTCGGCGTACCCTAGTGCTTCGACGCAAAGGTTGCTCCACCGAATCTTCTAAAGGAGCAACCACTTCTTCAGTAACTTCAGCCCTTGTTTCCGGCAATCGCAACAATTCACCCTGTTCAGCGCCTGCGCGGCTTTCAGGCTCAGCGGTACCCGAGTAGTGATGAGGCAATTCCCATGCCCATTGTTCTATTGTCTGCGATTGATTGCAGGGAACCCGAACTAGTTTAGACGCGTTCCAGCAACGACCGTCGCTCATCAAAAAGCTATTTTTGCCTTTTCTGCCGACAATCTTGAAAGGTCCCATGTAATTTACCGACGCTTTCCCACCGCCTGCTGGCTTGCGTACACGAACGAAGTCCCCTACTCTAAAGGCTGGTCTTTTCGCACCTCGCCTCCTGTCCGTATACTGTTTTGCATACATCTGCTTCGCCTTAACCCTAGCAGGAACATTCGAACCGGCATGGACACCCTCTCTTGTCGGCAAACCCACTGTATTGAGTCTTGTCCTTGGCTGACGCCCGTGGAGCAACTTAGCTGGCGACACACCCGTTGTCGCATGCGGCGTGGACCTATATATGCCGAGATAGTCAACCACAGCAGCCTGGAGGGGCCGTTGTTCCAATCGGGCAACCTGCATGAAATCTTTCAGCACGCGATTAAAACATTCAATCGCGCCGTTTCCCTGTGGATAGTACAGAGAAGAACAACGATGCGCAATACCCCTCTCTCTCAAGAATGTTTCAAACATTTGCGATCTAAACTGAGGCCCATTATCTGTGACAATTTCTTCCGGATAGCCTTCTCGGCTGAACACAGTCTGCAAAAAATCGACCACACTCTGTGACGTTACTGTAGATGAAAAGGCAACCTCAGGCCACTTGGAATGATAATCGATCAGCGATATCATGTACCTACAGTTTGAAGGGGCCCAGTCAATCGGTCCCACTATATCCATTGCTAACTTCTGCCATGGTAGCGCTGTAAACGTCACCGGCTGCAGCGGTGCAAACGACGGTTTAGCGGACTTGTCCGCGGCCTGGCAGATATGACAAAAATGAATTGCTTTCTTCTACCTGTTTATTCAAACGCGGCCACCAGTAAAGATCACGTAGTCTCTGCTTCGTCCTCACAATTCCTGGGTGACCTTCGTGCGCAAAACCAACCAGGAGCGAGGTTAATTCACTCGGAACAACTACCTGCTCACCGCGCATCAAAAGGCCATCAACGAAAGAAAGCTCTTCCCGCACGTTAAAGTACGGCATTACTTCTGCTGGCAAAACTTTTCTAGGCGCCCAACCATGTACCACGTGCACAACAACCTGTTGCAGTGTGCTGTCTGCAGCAGTGGCCACCTGCAGCCGTTCCTTTGTTAGGCACTCTGATACAACGGACACAATTTCTTCCTGCATCGTCTGCTGCGAATCACAGTCAAGAGGTAGGCGTGAAAGCGCATCGGCCACGACATTTTGCGATCCCTTTTGGTACTCTACGTCGAAGTTATAGTACAAAAGTCGAGCTGACCATCTGGATATACGCAAAGGTCGGCGTCCTGTACCGGCAGCTGAAAGTAACGTCACCAGTGCCTGGTGGTCCGTACGTAACAAAAATTTTCTACCCCACAAGTAGACGTGCCAGCGCTCGCACGCGAAGAGACAAGCAAGGGCCTCCCGTTCCCCAGCGGAGTACTTCCGCTCAGCAGGAGTCAGGGCACGTGATGCGAAGGCCACCGTGCGTACGCTGTCACCATCGCGTTGCTGAAGAACGGCTCCCAGACCCTTATCAGAAGCATCTGTCGTAACAATTACATCAAGGTCTGGGTTAAACATTTGTATGACTGGGCTTGAAGACAAAGCTGTCTTAACAAGCTGGAAGCTACGCTCAGCCGCATCATCCCACGGGAACTGTTGACCAGACCGCAGGAGCCTTCTAAGCGGCTCGACGAGATCAGCAAATCGCGGCACAAATCGAGCATAGTAACCAGCGAGACCCAAAAATGACCTCAAAGTGGCAACATCGTGAGGAGCAGGCACTTTGACAATAGCGTCAACCTTAGACTGCAATGGTGTGAGCCCTTTTGAGCTCACCGTATGCCCTAAAAAGGATAGTTCTGAGACAGCAAATGTGCATTTCTGGTTGAGCTTCAAACCTGAATCACCAATGCGTTTTAGCACCTGGTGTAGATTCTTGTGGTGCTCCTCACATGTCTTGCCCCACACAATCACATCATCAATGTAACAAAGTACGCCTTTACAATCTTTCAAAATATGCTGCATCATTCTCTGAAAGGCTGAAGGGGCAGATGCAAGGCCAAAACACACTCTCTTAAAACGAAACAATCCTTCGTGTGTGATAAAGGTGGTTAGTCCCCGACTTTCCGGAGTCAGTTCTAGCTGGTGGTATGCCGACGCTAAGTCGAGCTTTGAGAAGCACGTTCCTCCAGCTAGTTCATGAAGTAGTTCCTCTGTATGCGGAAGAGGAAAAGCATCGGCAATTACTGCCTTGTTCACTTCACGTAGGTCCACACACAACCTAATTGAACCGTCCTTCTTCCTCACGACGACGATCGGTGAAATCCACTCCGATGCGTCGACAGGTTCAATTATATCTTCGGCCAGCAGGCGTTGTATCTCTACCGATACCTGTTGCCGTAGCGTGAGCGGCAGGCGTCGGAGTTTTGCAACGACTGGTTTCACAGATGAACGATAGTTAACATGGTGAACAAAGCCTTTCACATGCCCTAACTGTTCCGTGAACAAGTGCGCAAACTGGTGCGTAAATTCTGAAGGCAGTGAATCAGGGCATGTCACCTGGCAGCAATTCAAGGTTGAGCCGTTGATAGTGATTCCCAGGCTCCGAACGGCATCAAGCCCCAGCAGCGAAGTGCCCTTGGTTGTGACATGAAAAAGCACACTGGCTCTGTTTCCCTTGTAAGATACGTCAGCAAGAAAGCAACCACTTAACTTGATTTGTTCTCCGGAATAGTTGCACAAATTGGCAGTCGGCGGTCGTAATGAGTACGTGTCGGCTAGATATTTGTGGTAGTGCTCTTCACTGAGCAAAGAAACCGTAGCGCCTGTGTCGACAATCAACGACAATCTTATCTTCCCGACAGAAATGTTGGCTCGAATATCTTTCGCCGACGCATTACGGTCACCGATTTGAAGTACCGTGACGGCGTTGGCCTTCTCGGGCTTTCGAATGGCATATTTCTTTTTCTTCGATTTGCATATGCTTGAAAAGTGACCAATTTTTCCACAAGAGTGGAAACGCTTGTTCCTCGCCGGACATGCAGTCGAGTTAGCCATATGCGATGACGAGCCGCACCTGTAGCAACTTCCTTGCTCAGAGTCTGACCTTTTTCGCACATCTTGAATCTTGTTCACAGTGCTATGCGCGAATTCCCCGAGCTCTTGTTGTGTTTGCTCAATTTGCTTCCCGATGTCAACAGCACGCTGCAATGTAAGCGAAGACCCTTCATAAAGCATGCGTTCACGTGTTGTTCGTGACGAAGTGCCTTCCAATAATTGGTCTCGAATCATGCTATCGGTAGCACTGCCAAAATTGCAAGTAGACGCAAGGTCCCGAAGACTGTTTGTAAATGCTTGAAATGTCTCACCAGGCAGTTGTCGTCTTTGGCGAAACCGGCGCCGCTCCACCAAATCATTCGTAGCGCTCGCGAACACTTATTGTTCAGGTAAAGAAAACCCAAATCTTTCTACAGGTCGGCGTACCCTAGTGCTTCGACGCAAAGGTTGCGTTACTCCTGGCCGCCGATGAGATCGTGGCTGCAAGGGCTCCGTGTCGCCTTGCACCGTAGGCGGTTCATCCTCGTCGCCAATATGTGGTGTCTGGTTCAGACCAGACGCATGACACGGGACCACGCAAGCGCAGTATGCAGAAACACTCTCTTTTATTCGTCACAGTCAAGCCACTTATATAGGAAATCATATTGAATGACGATGGCGATATGTTCACTGAAAGAAACGAAACTGAAACAAGAAAGGATACAACAAGTAGTAGTGCTAAAAACAGGGACGACAAGATAGAAGAAGATAACACAAGCGCTAGCGCCTGTGTTGTCTTCTTCTATCCTGTCGTTCCTGTTTTTAGTGCTACTGCTTTGTCCTTCCAGTGTAAACACCAACTAGTCCACTGCTTTAAATCACGTAAAGCTGTCATGACTGAGAGTCTATCATCATCATGAATGAATGCACGAACTTTGTTGAGAAGCTCATTCACAAATACGAGTTCTTTGCCGCATGTTCCCCAAAAATATTCACAGGAGGAATTATTCATCAGCGTTAACTTCCATAGGACGTAACCATGTTATTTTGATGGAATTGCTACTGACCTTCAGCCACTTTTTAGTTTAGTAAACATTAAGATGAGAAACTGGAACCCACCTGGTTTCAAGAAAGAAGATGAAGCTGCTGAAATAGGGGTCCCTTCTTACCTCAAGACTTTTCTTGATAAAGGTGCTGTCTGAATTTCAGAACTCATCCGAGGTCAGGGGGCATTGAACAAAGCTTGCTATTGAACTTAGACTAGTGCTGAAGTTTAAGTTTCTGGAAGTGGGCACAAGGTTATGGTAGGGATTGTGCTGATGCCGCGTTTCCTGATGTTGATGGGATGAAATTGCCAGTTCGAGTAAAGCAGCATATTGATTTAGCGAGTTCGAACTAATGCGCTTTTACTCTATATGATATAAAATTGCTTGAAAATGGTGACATCATAATCCTTTTACCATGCACGCTGTGGCAGTTCCTCTTCAGAAGCAAAAAAAAATAAGCACTCAAATGAATATTAAGATGCCTTTTACAGTGCAACTAAGCAAGTCTAGCAGTTTTGATTTTGCTTCATTTGTTAGGTATTGCAAGAAATGTTTTGTAAATGGTAAAGCACGCCCGATTTGTTGGAACAGTGGTGTGATAGAGCGCAATCACAAGGAAACACTTAAAAGATTAGGTTTTGTGCGGAAATCTTTCACTGTGAGCATGGCTGCTCTTTTGAGCAGGTCGCTTGCTGCAAGAGTTTGTGTCCAGGACAAGAACACTCTACGGCCCACGTATGATGACTTTTAATGTGCACCAGCTGCTTCATCTTGTGACAGCTGCAAAAAACTTTGGACCTTTGTCGGGGCACAGCGCATTTGTCTTTGAAAGTGGAAACGGCAGACTTGTGAAGACTATAACTGGTGCAAAAGGGATACCAAACCAGGTTGTGGAACGCGCGGTGATGCTGCAACAACTGCAGCTCATGACGACACTGCACATTTTCGAAAGAAAAGTGCAGGAATTCACCAATGCCCTACTAGCTAAGCCTTTAATTGCTGCTGCTACGCATATTTCTTTTGGGCTATTTCAACCGCACGCCTAGCCTGTCAGCGGAGGAGACCAATGCCCTGAATGCTATGTTCAGTCGTGTCATTGCTGTAAATGAACACTTTCGTTTTGCTTTTAAGGGAACAGTGTTGCACAGCAGAATGTACAGAAAATTCATGAAGTCAATAGATGGAACGCCGACCAAAAGGTTGTTGTTTAATATGAAGACAAAGACGTTTCGGCTTCCATACGGAAGCCTTGATCACTGGGCGGAAAGCCCAAAGCACATCGCTTAAGTGCGCCGCAGTAATCGCCCCAGGCATCCTGCGTACGTAGGCGGGAGATTGCCTGCGTTGTGGTTGAGGGTTTTTTCTGTTGGTTGAATTATTAGGGATTCCAGATATCGACGTGACAGCCAATTCTTCTCTCTTGCGATGACTGAAGCTTCTTCCCAGGCTATTTTGTGCGTCGCGGCTTCCACGTGTTCCGCAAGTGCATTAGAAGCAATCCTCTTGTTCCTGACGTCGTTTTTGTGGTCCCTCAATCGTCTTTCGAAATTCCCGCTCTCGCCGATATAGCAGTAGTCGCAATCTGCGCAGGGAATCTTGTAGATGACGCCAGGAAACTTCTCTATCTTTATCTTGTCTTTGACAGATACCAGCTCGTGCCTCAGCTTGCACGCCGGAACGTGAGCGACGTGTACGCCGTAAGTGCGTAAAACGCGAGCCAGAGACTCGCTCACGCCCGGTACATATGGGATAGCGGCTCGGGCTCGGCGCGGGGGACCAGCTGGTTCTGACGGGCGTTATGACCGTTGAAGAACGGAATCTACGAAGTGCTTCGGGTAGCCGCATTTACTCGTAGATTCGGTTCTTCAATGGTCATCACTCCCGTCAGAACCAGCTGGTCCCCCGCGCCGAGCCCGAGCCGCTATCCCATATGTACCGGGCGTGAGCGAGTCTCTGGCTCGCGTTTTACGCACTTACGGCGTACACGTCGCTCACGTTCCGGCGTGCAAGCTGAGGCACGAGCTGGTATCTGTCAAAGACAAGATAAAGATAGAGAAGTTTCCTGGCGTCATCTACAAGATTCCCTGCGCAGATTGCGACTACTGCTATATCGGCGAGAGCGGGAATTTCGAAAGACGATTGAGGGACCACAAAAACGACGTCAGGAACAAGAGGATTGCTTCTAATGCACTTGCGGAACACGTGGAAGCCGCGACGCACAAAATAGCCTGGGAAGAAGCTTCAGTCATCGCAAGAGAGAAGAATTGGCTGTCACGTCGATATCTGGAATCCCTAATAATTCAATCAACAGAAAAAACCCTCAACCACAACGCAGGCAATCTCCCGCCTACGTACGCAGGATGCCTGGGGCGATTACTGCGGCGCACTTAAGCGATGTGCTTTGGGCTTTCCGCCCAGTGATCAAGGCTTCCGTATGGAAGCCGAAACGTCTTCGTCTTCATATTAAACAACAACCTTTTGGTCGGCGTTCCATCTATTGACTTCATGAATCTTCTTCCCGACCAGACGAGTTTTCGTCGAACGTTAGATTTCAATGTACAGAAAAGCGAAAAAAACCAACAGCACAGCAGTGAGAGCATTAGACAATGACTACTTTGTCATTGACAGGATTTTTGAAATAATTCACGACTGTTGTGAAGCCACTAGTGCTGTTTTTTTTGTAAGAAACTGGTTTGTATAGATAGCACACACAGGCTCCCAGGACATATTAGCGAGTGTTTTTTGTCTTTTATGACTACTCCTTCTGTTTTGAAATTGAGTGACATCCTTGCACCATGCCTTCTGATTGAATTACCAGCTGATGATACAGCATATATATGTGATTTGCCCAACTTTATTGAGCGTGACTGACATCTCAGCTAAAAGAAAGCGACCAATAGAACATGACAAAAGCTGGCCAGAACCAAGAACCTCTTTCAGTGCAGTGGTACAAAATGCAACGTATAAATATGATTGATGAATTTTAAATGAAAAAGCAAAACTGTGGGCTATTGACGGTTGCTTCTGGGGGGCTATGGAGTAATTTCAACCACCTGGAGATTTTTAACATGCACCGACATCGTAGAATGCGTAGACAATTTTGCATTTTGGCCTTATTAAAATGCAGCCACTATGGTTCGGATTAGACCCACGGCCTTGGGCATATCATCATCATCAGCCTGACTATGCTCACTGTAGGGCAAAGGCCTCTCCGATGTCTCTCCAATTAACCCTGTCCTTTGCCAGTTGCGGCCACCATATTTCCGCAAACTTCTTAATCTCATCCACCCACCTAACTTTCTGCCGCCCCCTGCTAGCTTGCCTTCTCTTGGAATCCATTCCATTACCCTTAAGTACTTAAGTACCAGCAGTTATCTTAGACTGAATTTCATATTCACCAAGCCGCCGTTGCAGTTAAAAAATAAAGAAGGAAAGGATTGATGATGACGGATTTTTGCAGCGCAAGACAATCTGTGGCCAAAGAGCTCCATGTCAGAGGGTACTTTTCTTCTACTCAAGGTGGGGTCAAAGACCCATTTTCCAAGTATTTCATCCTAAATAAGTCGAGCACCAGACCAGGAGAATTCTTGTACCCATTGTATCCCCGATGGGCAGCACTGGGGATGACACCCCGCACCTTCCGCCTGTGAATCGGATGCTGAGACCACTAAGCCACCGCTGCAGTAAAGAAAGAAAGGAAAGGACAGTTGCTGGTGTAGAAAATGTCTTGCGGTTACAGTAGTGTTTTCTTCGTCAAACTAGCTTCGGAGAACATTTGGCCTGGTGAAGGAAAAGTGGTGGGTAGGCTAAAATCAGGTGATAGGTTAAATATGCAAGTATTTTTGTGCCATGTAGTGTGACTATGGTTTATTGGGTGCAGTTACACTCAGTAAAGTTTGCAACTTGCCAGACGTCCGAGCTTACTTTCAGTAAAATGTGGGAGCCTAGTGGGGTTGAATAGATAGGCATCTAGCTTCTAATTCAAAAGGTTGAGCTCATTGTCATGGTGCATTCAGTTACTGGAAAATGCAGGCTGCTGTACTGTTTCACAAGAAGGTTGAAGATCCTAATGGCCAGTTATACCTCTGTTTTGAAACTAAAGTGTTGAGAGGAATGGCCATTGTAATAATGCGAGTCCGTGGAAGCAGAAGCATTTTCCAATTCTTTGTATCCTATCTGATGGTACACTCCAAAGAGTACATTAGCTACCTAAATTTTGTGCTGTTTAAACTTTTCTGTGCTTTAATTTCTTTTCAATCTTTTGTATCACTGAACTGTAATATGATGGGACATCATACCGGTTTGTTTTTTGGGATTTGTTTTTGTTGCAATTTTTCTCTTGTGTTGTATGTGTGTGCAATGTGGTTCATGCGCTTTTCATTTTTGTATGTTATGTCCTCTATTTAATTAACCAAATATTGTTTATATGCTTCATACGTTTACTCCAATTACAAATCCTAACATCTTCTCAGCACTTGGCTTTCCGTGCTTCTGAACTCTGTTTGTGCAAACTGTGCTGGTACGACATTTCTGGTCCAGTGACTTTAAAATATGTTACACAGCTTCCTGAAGTCATTGAAGTAGTGTTTGTTTTGTAGTCCCGCGCTCTTTGACGAGATATGACGAAGCTAGATGTTGTGTTTATGTACCGAGAATTCAGAATGAATTGCCAGATGAAGTATATATTCTTGGTTACATCAAGAAATGCATTAAAAAAACATGCTTGGTTCTGAGTAACGTGTTAAAATGTATTAGTCCATATTTCTGTGATATGTATGTGCTACCTATCTGATGTTGATTTTTATTTTGTCCCTTGTTGATGTTGATTTTTCCTAACTTTTGGTTCTCTTGCATATGTCAAAGTTAGCTATTGCGTGCTCGTCTGCTGGCGTTGTTGGGCCGAGTCCCTGAAGCTATTGGTAGCTTTGACATGCCCACTTCTGGAACTCTGTATTCTTTTCGTGAAATAAAACAAACATTTTGTTCCCTTGCATATGTCAAAGTTGGCTATTGCACACCCGTCTGCTGACTTTGCCAGGCCTAGTCCACAAGCCACTGGTGGCTTTGACATGCCTGCTTCTGGAACTTTGTATTCTTTTCGTACAATACAACAAACATTATTATTATTATTATTATGTATTCGGTGATTACTGTTTATGCCTTGTATGTAATCTGTTGCTTTCCAGTGTTGGGGCTTGCCATTATCATGACTAACCATCCTGTGACGTGACAAGATGAATGTATTATACATAATAACTGCAGGTAGGCCATATACCTAACTGTTAGTAATGACTGCTAAATGCTGAGGTAGCACAACTGTACTGCTGCGGACTATAACTGGTTCAACATAATGGAAACCGCGTCTGTGTTGTCTCTCTCATAATCCTGCCCTCGTGCGCTGCTGTTTTCCACAATTGGACCCTGCTGGTTTTCCTGAAAGAGGCTGTTTAATTTGAAACAAGTAGGAAACAAGCAGGTGCACTGATAAACTCCAGTCTTCTATGAATATTTACCAGAATGGTGAAGGGCCTGCAAATATGGCTCAGCTACTGAGGTGTCTACTGGTTCCACACAACGTTGGGACTGTTTCTTGGCCAGTTTTGTAAGAATCAATTAAGTGCTTTCTTTTGAGTATTTTGCTTTCTACATTGATTTACAGCAATTTCTGATGAAATGCATTCGGCCTAATTGTTTCCCGTAATAATGTATATCGAACAACAGAGCATATATGTGTATTTGAGAGTGCCTTCGTAGTGCGTACCCTCGTGGCACCCGTTTATAGTCTCTCCTCTCTGTTCGCAGTCTTTAATGTGCATAGTATCCGAAAAGGTTCTTTTCCCTGCGGGCTCTTCGAAGATCCAGTTCTCACGCGATGTAGACGAAAGGCCTTCATAGGTTCCTCGACCACAGGCGTACGCGGAAATCCGCTGCTCCCCGTACATGCTGAATACCCGCTGCCGGATCAAGTGTCGCTTCTGCCCGCGGCAGCGCATTATTCAGCAGCTGCCGTTGAACCGCGCTTATTCGCCGGGCCGGTACGCGGCGATCCATATTGCTCACCGTTCTGCGCCGTTTCGTCCGTCGTCATGCATGCGCACGTGCACATGTGTAGCGCTGCTCGTTCCTAGCCGTGTGCGAAAGTCCAACCGCGCGCTTAAATTTGCATCTTTACCGCATATCTCAAGATATATTCTCACGTTGTAGTGACGGCAGGCCAGCGGTTATAATTGTTTTACAAGAACGGGCGTTTGTCGTCGCTTCCGTCTTCACGCATCGATTTACCGAGCAGATCCATGCATGCATAACTGGGACATATTTCGGGTCTATATATACGGATGCAGATCTACACAAGCGGATCCACTTCCATACATATATGTCTGCGACCATCCATTCATATGGATAAGTTTCCGTAAGTGCTGCGCAGAGGCATACAGACTGCATGTGTCGTAAATGACGTCAGTAAGGACTCCGTACGCTCCGGCCATATAGCCGCGTCCGTATCCGTCCATACTCCATACGTTCCGTAAGTTCGTCCTTAACAACTTATGAAGTCCATATGCTCTCCGCACACAGCCGTCCGTACCCACCGTGTATTCCATAAGGCCGTCCGTAACACCATATGACGCCCGCATGTTCTCCGCATATAACCGTCCGTAACCTCCTCACGGTTTCTATAAGATCCATATGGGCTTCCGTAAAGTCCGTACGGCATCCGTTTGATTTCTGTATGCGCCTTGCGGAAAATGTACGGAAACCGTATGCCTTCCATATAGTTGAATACGGATTCGTTTCAGTAGGGTATGTGCGGTTTTCTCCAGTAGGGTAGGTATGCAAAACAAAAAAGTCGGCTTTTTGCTGTAGCTGGTTACATCAGCACACACGCCGATTTTTCCTTCAATGTAAGATTGTACTTCATCGCATCTATGACCATCGCCTCAATCTTTCTCAGCGTATAGTTTGATTTTCTCAGTACTCTAGCTGATCCAACGCATGGATCGGAAAGTATTACGAGAAATTGCTTCTTGTGCGCAATCGATCTAATTATGGCAAACAAGCATTGCAGCTCTTAACAAAAGATACAGTCCACGAATGCCAGGAAATGTATGTAATGTTTATTCTTTCTCTTAAGGATTTGGAATTTCATTTTGTGAATAGAGATGAGTAGACTTTTCTCTGTGCTTATCTGCATCTATTTGTGTATTTCTGTGCATTTCGTATTACTTCGTATGACAGTTGGCCTTGTGCATAATGTGAGATTCTTTTATCGAGATATTCGAACATACTATTCTGCGGTGCATTTGTCATGGTCTCAATTGGGAGCGTGATCAAGCTTTGTCTGTATACCGCCTTTTGTCTTTTTTTTATTTCTCCGTCCACCTCGAGCATGTTTTGTTTGTAGAGCAACAGACACACCCAAGCTGCTCAAATGCAGCTTTTCGCCTGGGTTCCATATCTGTCACGTGCAGGTGAATGATAAATAAAACTTATTTATTATTAATATTTCCTATGTGCAGAATTTGTTGTTCTCGACTTTTAATAGTAGGCCCCTTGGAGTCCTCATACCACTCTTGGCGCATCGGAGCAGCTGTTAACCGATGCGTGACTGTCCTACGACGGCAGGTGCTGCCACCGGTGGGGGTGGTGAGACCCAAGTTACCCTTCGCTAGCAACCCCGCGTGGCCAATGGATGTTTAACTGCCTCCTGCCTCAGTGGTCACTTCGCTCGCAATCCGGTGGGGGCGGGTTATGACGACGCCACAAGGTCACGTGACTTAGGTGGCCCATCTGGGTTGCTTCTCCGGGGATTTTTCGAGTGAGTGAGAAACATTTAATGCACAGAACAAATCGAGTTCAGTTGGGTGGGCCCCCATTCCAGAAGCGCATTGGCTTTTGCAGCTGGTCTTGCACGGTTAATCAGCCAAAGCTGGTCTCCCCTGTGTGAGCTAGACATCACCGCCTCTGCTCAGGGAAATTTAAGGCAGAAAAAAACAACGCAAAAACGGGAACGGAAGAAGAAAAAACCTGTTTGATTACTATAACTGTTAACAGAAAGGTACATCCTTTCAATTCAGCAACGGCGATTCTGAAGTCTTCAATTTTTCACCTTGTATATCCACTGCTATTCACGGAATGTCAAAGGCGATCGAGTATGGTGCAGATATTCTTAACTCTTTGCTTCAAAAAACAAAACGATGAAGAAGTGGCAGGCCTTGGGTCCAGTTTTCTTTCTATGTTCGTGAATGATCACCCGCAAGCCGTCCGATTTTCCAAGGTCCTAATGTACGCAGATTACACTCCTCTTTTTTTCTCAGGTGAATCGCTCTCGGACCTGCAAAATATGATAACATCTTAACTCTCTAGTATTTCCTCATGGTTTTGTGTAAACAAATTAACAATAAACGCAGATAATTAAATATTTAGTATTCCCCTCTAGGAGAAGAAACATTCGCAATGATACGATTCGCATACCATTAAAACAACCGTAGGATTCCGCAGGTGTATTCTTACAAATACCTCAGCGTCATCTTTGACCAACACCTGCATTTACAAGAAGCACATCTAAAAGGTGTTTAAAAGGATAGCTTTCAGCTGCTATGCACTTATTAAGGCAAAGCAGTTTCTTCCGTACAGTGTAGACCGTTCCTTGTCCTTTTCGCTGCTTCACTGTCGCATTAACTACTGCTGCGAATCATCGTGTCAAATATGCAAATATCAGCTCCACGTGGCGGAGCGGGTGTGCGGCGAGGAAGTTCAGTATGCGAAATGCAGGGACGTGAACTCTCCCGCGAGCAAAATTTAGTATGGCAGTTTTAGAATCAGATAGTATAAATCGGGCCTCCGTGCGTGTGATGGCCAGGGCAATGGCGGCCTCTTCAGCCTCCTCCGAAGTGGCAGCGGGGGATATGTGAAGGGTGGCAATCGGTTTGAGGGAAGGGTTTGTGATGGCTACAACCGCGTCCTCGCCTGTGCATGCAGCATCCACCCAAACAGCATACGGTTCCGTGCCATAGTGTTTGTGGAGCGCCCGAGCGCGAGCTCTGCGTCTGGGTTCGTGGTAGGTGGGGTGCATGTTTTTGCTGCACGATGTCGGTGCATGTTTAAGATCTTCAGGTGGTAGAAATCATTTTCCGGAGCCCTCCACTACGGCACCTCTTTCTCTCTTTCTTCTTTCGCTCCCACCTTCCTGCGCTCTCTCACGGCCCGGTTGAGGTGTTCACTTTTAACGTTTCTTTGCGAAAGCAACACTGCGCCCACCGTTTCGCCTCTTCAGCGCGGCCGCACTTTCGCCGTGGCGGCGACTCCACGAATGACCTTGAGCCGTCGCCTAGCAACCGCAGCAACTGCCGCCGGTGCTCGCTTCGCCAGATGGCGACGCCGTCGCCGGCGCTCGCTTCGCCAGCAGTAGAAACCCAGACACTCTACTGACCATCGAAGCGTATTCATTGGTGTAAATAAAGTTGTAACCAATGCTTCACTATGTGTCTTCTTCATGTATAAACAACGCAGCTTAGCCAAAACGCCTAACCACAAGCGAATCCTAAGCGTTGCCAGGCAACCGTTGCTTTCGCAGCACCACCAGGTTTAAACAGAGCTAAACCACAGCCATTTTTTATTCTCAGTTGTGTTTTATTTGTCCCCCACTCCTTATGTAATGCCTCAATAGGGGCTTTTAAGGGCAAAATAAGTGATAATGATGATGATGAGAAGTGAGACAGTTCGCGAAATCCTTTCCTAAAAATAACTTTAGTTAGGTTTAACTATTCTAAACCTAGCTATACAGAGCGAAAGCTATGCTCCATTGCTTCGCAGGTCTAGCTCGTTGCTCCTCTGTTTAAGCGGCTCGTTTACCTCTCGTCCTCTGCAGTACACCTTCTCGGCGCGATATATAGACTGGATGATCGGACGCGGCTTGACGGAGACGCAGAAGAGCTGACACACCCACCCGTCCGGTGCGCGCCTCATTCATGGCGTAACTGAAGGGAGAAACCGCCGACGTAGCAACTGTTACATCCTCTTCTATTCACGCGGTATCAATGGCGAAGCCGAATAGCGTGCGCAACTGCACCTCTCACAGCCTGCCCTCTCCTACAGTCACGTGGTATCACAGCGACCGAGACGGCGAGCGCGCATAGGTGCGCCTGCCTGGCGAATCACGGAGCCTCAAGGCCAAACGCGCATCAAGACTGATCGTGGGGGACATGTAGAAAACATACACTCTTACTATTGTGGGAACAAACATTACGCACACAATATCGCCGGTACTGCAGTAGTTATGAGTTCGAAAAGACCCCATCTAAAACTGTACATTTTAAAAGGTATCTTATTGCTGTGAATGTTCTTTTTATATACTGCGCCCGATTGCTACTGTGAATCAGATGAAAACAAATGCTATTTGCTTCGCAAAGTGCGGCACAGGGATGCTCATAGACACCGTGAGCATCGCTGTTCCGCACATGAATATCATTGAGCAGTGCTTTCAAAACGAGCACGTTTGGTGCCTTCAGCGATGGATTCCTGAATAATGCTTAGAAGGCGACAATTTTCTCCTCTCGCCCTTTTGTTACGTGTTCTCAGACACTCGTTCGTACACGACCGCGTTACGATGGTTTCCCTGAAGAAAATTTAATCGAGCATCCGACCATTTTGTTAAATACCCTCGAGGGACAGGGCACAAAGTAGTTGATTGTGTAATGTGGCAATTTATTGGCAACACTTTTTAACTCCTATCAGCAGCTCGCTACGCTGGTATGCGCAGCCGGCTTTCTGTTGCACACGGTTACTGGGCTAGACGCCTGAAAAACATTCTGCATTGGCTTCGCAGCACATGCAGCGTACACACACTTCTTGGAAGTCAGGAAAACAAGCAACTGCGACCAGCTGTAGTTCTATGTTACGAGTCGTTACTCTTGCCACAAGCACTTAGCACGCATGTCTTGACTGTCTTCAGGCTATGCTGTGTTAGGTTCAATGGCAGAGGGAGAGAGAGACAACTTTATTACAACAGGAATTCGGGGCACGCCGCAGGGTCCCCGAACAACCCCACTGCACTCAAGTGTTTATGTTCCTGAGGTCCATAACAGTGGCAGCCCGGCCGGTGGCGATGGTCTGCACGGCAGGGTCCTCCGAGAGCAGCAAGGTCTCCCAGTCCTCCCAGGTCTTGAGGTTCTCTAGGTCCCGCGGGGGAGGGTCCGCCGGGCAGAGGGAATGGATGCGGAGGGAAGAAGCGAAGAGTTCTGGGCATAGGGCACATGCGGGAGTGGGAAAGGATGGATGATAGTGGGCTAGGTTAAGGGGTGAGGGGAGAGAGTGTGTCTGTAGTCTGCGCCAGAGTGTTGCTTGTTTGTCATCTAGGGAGGGGTGCGGCGGGGGATAGAGCTGGCGTGAGGCTCTGTAGGCCTGCGTCAGCTCGCTGAATGAGTGCACATCACCCCCCCCCCCCATTGCGCCCGTTTTCCAATAGTCGATAAAAATTTTGAAAGCAAAAAAGTTATCCTACCTTCAGTTACGCTGTATTACATAATCTTCATTAAATTCTTAGTCAAAGTAATGAGCGGAGTAGTCAACGCTAGAACGGCAACATTTGATTTGGCAGAAAGTATTCTATCCCAGTGCAACCTGCTGAAGTTAAGTTTCGAGAAAGAGAAAAGAGCACTACCTCTCACTGCCAGGTAGACACGTCAACAGCCCCACTTGGGAAGGGATTTATTTATTTATTTATTTATTTATTTATTTATTTATTTATTTATTTATTTATTTATTTATTTATTTATACATACTGCAGCGCAATTATATGCGCTATGGCGGGAGTGGGAAAAACAAAAAGCAAAATACGCAACAAAGGTAACAAAATACAACAAAACGTACAAAGTGAGCCCAATAAAGTTCAAAACACAGAAAAAAGTATCAAACAAGAAAGGAACTGTTAATGACAGGATAGGCGGGGGACTGGAAGGCTGAGTGGCACTGCGTAAGGCAGTGTTCTATGTCCGCATATGTGTGCGGACAGTTTGGGCACCGAGGTGTAGAAACGTATCGGTACAGATGAAGCTTGGCTGGTGTATGTAAGAGATTAAACTGTATGCGGCGAAGAATGCGAGCTTCACGGACCGATAAGGATGGGTGTGGCGGTGGTAAATCAGCCAAGTCCAATTTTTTGCTGTGTGTAGTATTCTTCGACAGTGTGTTTGTAAGCCCTAACCGCCTGCTCCGTCGGTGGGCTCGTGCATGGGATCCCCGGCGCCCGGTGTAATCACAGGCAAGCTGGTGAGCCAGCTCATTGCCGGGAATGCCCACGTGACCAGGGATCCTCCGAAGGGCCACCGGTCGTGGGCTTATTGCTATGAGGGCGGCATCTAAGGCCGATCGGGTAGGGAAGGGGAGGGCTCTTTCGTGGAAGGCACGCAGAGCTGCCTGCGAGTCTGTATAGACAACCTATGCGGGGGCGGGGGCTAGGGTGGCAAGGTGTGTGATGGCATCGGCGATCCCGTGTATTTCTAGGTCGAGAGTGGAGGGTGGGGAGCTGTATGGACCGGCTGTGTTAGTGCTGGTTGTAGAGAGGGAAGGGTGCAGGAAGAAGGCTGCTGTAAAGCCCGCGGTTTCCGTGAGACAGGCGTCTGTGTAGGCCACCGCCGCAGCGTCCAAGGGTGGCTTGTGGTTGTATGCGTATGCTTGCCGGCGGCGAGCGTGTGCGTGTGCGGACATGTTGCGTGGAATGGGTGCGAGGCGGAGCGGTCCTCGTTCAGAAAAATGGTAGGCAGGAGAAAGTTATCGCGTACGCTGGCCGTTCACTGTCGAAAGCCGACGCCAACTATTTGACCACCGAGAAAGAATGTCTCGCCATTATTTGGACAACGTCGATATTTCCCCCTGCCTGTACAGACGACCATTCAAGGTTGTGAGCGATCACCATGCTCTGCGCTGGCTATCCAATTTGAAAGATCCCTCCGTCCGCCTTGCTCGTTGGAGCCTGCGTCTTCAAGAATTCGACGTAACTGTAGTCTACAAATCTGGCCGCAAGCATTCCGACGCAGACTACTTGTCGCGAGCCCCCGTCGACGCAGCACCGGAAGAGGAAGACGACGACGCTTTCTTAGGACCGGTAAGCGCCAGCTGTTTCGCGCAGCAGCAGCCCTCGGATCCTGAGTTACAAAGCCTAGTTGATTATCTGAAAGTCAAGACCGCATCGCCTCCCCGAGGGTTTATGCGCCAACTGTCGTCCTTCGTCTTTCATAATAATGTCCTCCTGGGGAAGAGCTTCGCGCCCAACAGGACTGTGCATCTTCTTGTCGTGCCCCAAAAAATCTCAGGCAAGAAATTATGCAGGCATGCCATGATGAGCCGACCGCAGGGAATCTAGAGATTGCTCGCACGTTGCACCGCATCCAGGAGAAGCACTATTGGCCGCGGCTAGTTGCCGACGTTTCCCATTACGTGAAAACATGCCATGAGTGTCAGCGACGCAAAACGCCTCCGACTAAACCAGCCGGACTCCTGAACCACATACCACCGCCAACTAAGCCCTTTCAGCAAATAGGGATGGACCTCCTCGGCCTCTTTCCGACTTCATGATCGGGTAACAAGGGGATCATCGTGGTGTTACGTTCTTCTGGTGATAACAGCCTCTGTCGCGCGGAACGTACTGCTGATTGCTTGTTCATCGTGACGCGTATGAAAAACGCTGATATCGCGATCTATATAAATGCCACGGCAGAGCGCTCCGCCGCTCTTTCCTACCAGGCTGTTGAGATGGAATAAAAGCATTCCAGACAACCTTCGGTGTCGCCGCTTGCTCGTCGTTCGCCGAATAGCCCAGAAATGTAACAGTGGCCACCGACTACATGACCCGCTACGCCGAAACAAAAGCGTTGCCTAGTGGTACCGCAACAGAAGTCGCAAAATTTTTCGTCGAACAAATTCTCCTGCGACATGGCGCCCCCGAAGTGATCATCACAGACAGATGAACGGCGTTTACAGCGGACCTGACGCAAGCCATCTGAAACTACAGTCAGACAAGCCATCGGAGGACAACTGCGTATCATCCGCAAACCAACGGACTCACAGAGCGTCTGAAAAAAACCATCGCAGACATGCTCTCCGTGTACATCGACGCCGAACACAAGACGTGGGACGCCATTCTGCCCTACGGCCGCCGCGATGGCTCAGTGGTTATGGTGCTCGGCTGCTGCCCCGAAAGACGCGGGTTGGATCCCGGCCGCGGCGGTTGAATTTCTTTGGAGGAGAAATTCTAAAGGCCCGTGTACTGTGCGATGTCAGTGCACGTTAAAGAACCCCAGGTGGTCGAAATTTCCGGAGCCCTCCCCTACGGCGTCTCTCATAGCCTTAGTCGCTTTGGGACGTTAAACCCCATAAACCAACCAACCAACCATTCTGCCCTACGTGATCTTCGCCTATAACACTGCCGTCCAGGAGACAACTAGGTCTACCCTATTCCAGCTTGTATACGGCAGGAAGCCCACGATAACACTCGACGCAATGCTCCCGCACGTTTCAGATGAAGACAACGTCGACGTCGCCGCCTACTTTCATCGCGAAGCCCGAAGACTTGCGCGGCTTCGCATTAAAGACCAGCAGCACACCGACGCCCGACGCTACAATCTGCGCCGACGAGACACCATTACAAACCAGGTGATCGTGTTTGGATATGGACGCCAATTCGCCGCCGTGGATGGAGTGAAAAGTTGCTGCGACGCTACTTTGGCATGTACAGGGTTCTCCGTCGCATCGGTGACCTCGACTATCAAGTCATCCCCGACGGCACGACAGCATCTCAGCGGCGACGCACACGCCCAGATGTCGTACGTGTCGTACGCCTGAAGCCATATTATGAGCGCTAAAGGACTCGAAGTTTGCGTTCTCCGTGTTTATTTTCATTTTTGAAGCATCGAGGCGACGCTTCTTTGGGAGGGGGGTAATGCCACGTATCACTGTAGTGGCCGTTCGTTCGCGCTCAAAGCCGCAGGAAAGGGGCGTTATCATTTTTGTTCGTGACGCGAGAAGCGACCTGGCTAATCTCGCTTGATCACAGCCATGTAGAGCTGCATCTACATGTTTCCATATTACTGTAGATGATATTGACCTGTTATCTCGAAGTTTCCTTGCCGGCTTTAAATTGAGCGAAGCCGCGAGCGGCTGGCATTCGTAGTTCGACGACTGACGAGCACGTTTGTTGCTTACGCCGCCACCGAGTGATTCAGTTCTTTTGCGGGCGCAAGTCAGCCCAAATAAAGACCTTCGTTTGCAAGGCTTGTTTCTGTCTTCCTGACTGCTGTATTGCCGTCATAACAACGTGACAGTATAGTGCATTGAGGGCCCGGATTAGTTCGTCGTGTTGTGTACTTGTAAGGGGGCAGTAAGAGATGTAGTACAGGAATTCGTTCAGGGCCAGCGCTTGAGCAAGGCGGCTGGCGTATGTCTCGGAGAGGCCGGCATGTTTTAAGACTACGCGGCGGAGTAAGTGTGTGATTGAGTGGCATGTGCGTATGGACAGATTGATGGCAGAGGTGAAAGTGTTGGTGGTGGTGGTGAAAACTTTTAATTGATGAAATTGAGTTTGGGAGCCACAGAGTGGCCCCGCTACATGGTCGGCGTCCCTAGTCCGGGACACCGCATGACGAGGCCCCGTCTCTCGCCCGTTTCACCAGAGCCCTTTGGGACTCAAGCGAGGAGCAGTTGTCTCCCATGCCTCTCTGGAAGGGGTAGGGAGGTGAGTGGCATACCCTGCGCGCGACAAGAGTCGACGCGGGAGATGCGCTGTTCGGCGAGGGTGAGGGAGATGGAGGGGTTCATCGTCCATTGATATTTACTGCGTGTTAGGAGTAAAAGTTCAGATTTCTCCGGAGCTGGTTGCAGGTCCGCTTGGGAGAGGTGTGAGAAAATGGTGTTAAGCGCCGGTTGGAGCGTGGTTTGGACCTCTCTCGATGAGTCGGCTGTGACCCACAAGGTGAGATCGTCTGCATAGAAGAGGAAATGAAGGTTGGGCATATCGGCTAGGGCCCGGGCGAGCGGGATCATGCCTAGGTTAAAGAGAATAGCAGAGAGGACGGCACCTTGTGGAGTGCCACAAGTGACTGGGATGGGGTACGACAGCTTGTAGAGATAGCGGATACGAGCGGAGCAGTGGGAGAGGAAAGCTCGTAAGTAATTTTACAAGTTGTGTCCACACTGCGTGTCAGCTAGTATGGTGAGTATGTGGTCGTGTGACATGTTGTCGAAAGCCTTGCGTATGTCAACTGTTACTAAGACGTTGCCCTGCGCAGCGTCTGAAGCATTTGTGTTAAAGAAGTGTGTTGAAGGAGAAGGGAAAGGTCTTGAGTGGATAGTGCTCGGCGAAAACCAATGAGGGTGGGGGGGGGGGATAGTCTGTGGTCTGAATATGTGAAGTGAGGCCGGTAAGCACCATGTGCTCCATGAGCTTGCCGCGCAGGAGGTGAGGGAAATAGGACGGAGATTATTGATGGTGGAGGGTTTATTGGGTTTCGGTATGAATGTGTGTTACAACGTGCGATTGCTGTATCAAGTTCTGTGTGCGTGAAGGGGACGTCTAGTGCGGGGAGGGCTGCGCCATGCTTTGTTCAGTTTAAAGAGGATGATGAGGGTGGGAAATAAAGTTGTTGGAGGTTAGTGCAAACCTCCATTGCAGGGTGGCGAAGAGGCGTTCGAGAGCGGGTGTGCGATGAGGTTGAGGTCCTAGAAGGTACCAGAATGATTTTTGATGTAAAGTTCTGTCTAAGCGGTCGCATGTTCGTGTCCACTGTTCGGTGTCGAGTGCCTTGCAGTGGGAGATAATGTCGTTGCGGAGTGCTTGTATTCTGTCGCGGGGTTGTGTGTTGTGTGGTTGTGTAGCTAATGTGCGTTGGAGACGTTTTCTACGCTTCCACAGTCGTAGAAGGTGAGGATAAGGGTTGTCACAGGGAGTAGGATTGAAAATTTTACGTGGGGCCCGTGACTCTGTGTTTCTTAGATCAGCGACCCATGAAGTGTAGTCGGAGGGGTTAGACGGGGGTGGGGGTAAGAACTGGCGGAAGCCTGACCACGAAGTGTGTCTCACCTTTGCCCTGCGTCGGGGCTGTTGTGCGGGTATGTTGACAACAAGGATGGAATGATCACTAAGTAGGTATATGGCAGTATTGTGCCAAGTAAAATGTGGAATGTATACAACAGAAAAGTATACAACAGGTGTATCTTACCGGTACTCACCTATGTGGCAGAAACGCGGAGGCTGACAAAGAGGGTTCAGCTTAAGTTAAGGACAACGCAGCGAGCTATGGAAAGAAAAATGATAGGTGTAACGTTAAGAGATCGGAAGCGGGCGTAGTGGGTGAGAGAACAAACGCGCGTTAATGATATCCTAGTTGAAATCAAGAGGAAGAAGTGGGCTTGGGCAGGGCATGTAATGCGAAGGCAAGATAACCGCTGGTCCTTAAGGGTAACGGAGTGGATTCCAAGAGAAGGCAAACGTAACGTAGCAGAGGGCGGCAGAAAATTAGGTGGGCGGATGAGATTAAGAAATTTGCGGGAATATGGTGGCCGCGGCTGGCGCAGGACAGGGTTAATTGGAGAGACATGGGAGAGGCCTTTGCCCTGCAGTGGTCATAGTCAGGCTGATGATGATGATGACAGAGCCAAGGACAGGTCGGGTGTGGTGTCTCTGTGATAGAAGGAACCCTCCATACCACAACGCCAAGAAGCCATAGAACAACAAATTCAGGCACAAACACTGCAGATCACTCAACTCACAGCCCTATTCACTACTCTCCAACGCCGCCGCCAAGCGGGCGGAATTCATAGAACAAATCCAACATACACTTACAGCCCTCTCCTTCCCATCCGACTCCCCCTCCTCAAAAAGAAATAGCCCTGTGGCCGTTTCAGAGCCCCCACCCCGAGGACGCATCAGACTATGACACGCCCCCCATTCTATAGATTTCTCCAATGGAACTGCCAATGCATCCTCATGGCACGTACGCCCCTTTCCCAACATCCCCTCACCCTTCCCCACCCACCTCTGGTCCCCTACTCCAGGAAACCAGAGGGATACAGAGCGATTCATGCGAGTTCTACGGATCGAACACCACTGGTATCAACATATATCCGAAGAGACCTCAAATTCTCAGTCCTTCAAATTCCTGATACCTTCTCGCACCTGTCTCGCCGCTTTGCTTGCGTTCGCTGTCCTTTGAGGCGTTTTTTAAGGCGAAAGCCTTTAATGCCTCATCGTTGTCGACAAGGTTGTCAACAGAGATGTCACGCTTTTCGGTTGGTCCAAATGGTTATGACGTCAGAGTGCGCGGATTCGAAGTAATGAGGTCACCCACGGATGACTGACGCCCCCTTTTAAAAGGTTGGTTTGGTTTATGGGGTTTAACATCCCAAAGCGACTAAGGCTATGAGAGACGCCGTAGTGGAGGGCTCCGGAAATTTCGACCACCTGGGGTTCTTTAACGTGCACTGACATCGCACCGTACACGGGCCTCGAATTTCTCCTCCAAAGAAATTCAGCCGCCGCGACCGGGATCGAACCCGCGTCTTTAGGGCCAGCAGCCGAGCACCATAGCCACTGAGCCACCGCGGCGGCCCTTTTAAAAGGAGCAGACAATTAATGAAAAATAGTTGTCGTCCGCTCCGACAGGTGGCGTAAGGCGTCCGTGGCGACCGCATTATATACCTCATTACTGCGAAACACGGTGTAAGAATACACCGTGCTGCGAACAGAGCCATGGATACAACCGAACTCAACGAAGCAGAGAGAGTCGTGCTGAAGAAGCAGTCAAAGTCGGCAATCAAAGTGTGTAGTTGTAATGTGTAGTCAAAGTGCGTAGTCAAATAAAGCACTAGTACAGCACAAACAGTCTCGCAGTCAATTGCAAACAGTGCGCCAGGAAAGGCTTTCGCCTTGCAGCACTTTACAGAGCCAAAGTGCCCCTGAATTTTTTTTCTTTCTCCGCGCTTACACAGATCTGTACGTAGAGGCGGCTCTGCTTTATGTTTCCTGAGGGCATGCCGCTCCCGCGACATGGTTTCCAATGGCCCTATGTGAAGGAGGGCGCTCGTCCTGTGTCCTATTCTGTCTTGGTCATCCCGCGCTGTTATTACTTTTATTTATTCCCCCGTTACTTCAGGTGTACCACAAGGCACAGTGCTTGGACCCTTGCTTTTTCTAATCTACATTAACGATCTTCCCTCTAACGTCAACTCGAATATCCGATTATTTGCCGACGACTGTGTAATCTACCGCCCTATTACCAGCAGAACTGACTCTGACACCCTCCAAACTGATCTAACCCAAATCGAAACTTGGTGCAAACATCGGCTAATGTCCCTTAATATTACTAAAACATGCATGCTTTCTTTTCATCGCAGGCAATCCCATATTCCCTCAAAATATGTTCTTTTCGGTTCTGAAGTATCATCTGTTCTTTCCTGTAAGTATCTTGGCATCACCTTAACTCATACCCTAACATGGCCTTCGCATATCACGAACATCGCTAATGACGCTAACCGCACCCTTGGCTTCCTACGTCGAAATCTTCGTTTTACTACCCCTTCTATCAAATTATTAGCTTATAAAAAATTCGTCCGACCTCAACTAGAATTCGCGTCAGCAGTATGGGATCCTCATCAATCTAACCTTTCTATAATCCTTGAAAAAGTTCAAAACCGCGCTATCCGTTTTATTTATTGTGACTACTCTTACTATACTAGCGTGTCCTCTTTAAAATCCAGAGCATCCTTGCCTAACCTTGAAACTAGAAGAAAAATATCTGGACTATGCCTATTCCACAAGTTCTATCATTCACCTTTAGGATCATCTATCATATCAACAGCTCATCGTCCTTCTAGCCGCAACAACCACATCAAGACCGTATACCCACCCGCTGCAAGAACAACATCTCATTTCCGTTCTTTTTTTGTCATATCATCTCGGGACTGGAACGATCTGCCGCCGGAAGCCGTACTCATCGTGAACTGCATCGACTTCAAGAAAAATATTGAGGCCATCCTTATGTAATCAGTAATCTTTATGTATCCTGTAATCTTTATGTATCCTGATCTTTATGTACTCTGTAATCTTTATATAATCTGCATGTAATCCGCCCATCCCTCATGTAATGCCCCACAACCGGGGCCTTTGAGGTAATAAATAAATAAATGAATAAATAAATAAATATTACAAATACCTCAAGGGCCCCCGGGTGAGGGCTTTACATGAGGGGTGGGCTAGCAATCTGGTGTTAATAACAGATTTTTTCGATGGCTTTCTTGAAATGGTCCGGGTTTGTATGAAGGATGGTACTTGTGGGAAGACTGTTCCAGTCACGCGCTGTTTGGATGAAGAAGGAATGAAGATGGGTCACGGTGCGAGCAGGAGGTGGGTAGACGGCATTTTGGTGGCTTGTGCGGGCTGAAGAACGATGAGCAGGCTGGATAGGACAGTTGTAAGAAAAGTTATGATACATTTTGTGGTACAAGCACAGCCTTGCAGCTGTGCGACGTTGCTTGAGGTTAGGTAGGCATGCATTATTTTTGAGGGAAGTAACACTGGTGGAGTATGAGTAGTTTGAGTAGATGAATCGAACGGCGCGATTTTGGGCAAGTTCAATAGAATTAGGTTAAGTTGAGCGGGGTCCCAAATGGGAGATGCGTATTCTAACTTTGGCGGAATTAATGTTTTATAAGCTAGTAATTTAACTGCTGGTGAATCTAGACGTAAATTACGACGAAGGTAGCCGAGAGTTTTGTGAACATTGTTAATTATCCGCGTTATATGGATAGACCATTACGTACTGGGAGAGAGCCTTATGAGCGGAGCAGGCCCTTCCTAGAAACAGACACAGCACAAAAAAAAACTAGTAAAAGAATACAAAATTTCTCCTTTGGATCCATACTGCTATATAGAACAGAGCTGCTGAGTTGACCGAAATGTGTGGTATGTGTTACAAAGATGAGCACTATGTCACCTAACTAAACAAAAAAAGGCGGATAAATGAGCATTTTAACGTGACAGTAGATATACCAATAATGTAAGCCATAAACGCATACGACGGTTCAGATGCACAGAAATAAATCCAAAAAGATCGCTACAGTGTTGGAAAAGAGAATAAAAAAATCAGCACTCCACAATATAAATGAGAATAGGCTGCTCTCATATATGCTCATGAAGAAAAAAAAAGCCCACCTGTCAATGAAACCCTACCATTTGTACGCCCTCTTTCTCACTGTCTCTAGTGTATGTGCGTGTGCGTGTCTAAAATGGAAACACAGATTATATTAAGACATCAGGACTATCCGTTAAAGACACCTAGGATGAGAATAGCATCCGTGGCTTCTGATGAGGTTCTGGTACGGGACTTTTGGAGCAGGTTATGTGGTGCCGAGCTCTTGGCATGTGGCGACTATGGCACAGGGAAAGCGCCATTGTGGCTTTTGCTACGCGGGCTAACGACGCATGGTTCTTTGCTACATATGTTTTAACATGCTGCACCCAAATTTTGGCTGTAGCTAATGGTATGTCGGACGGACCCAATACGTTTTATTCCCAGCGACGTAGATGTTCGACCACCGGACGTGCATAATCTAAGAGGGTTGAGGTGGTTCGAGGAAGCGTGATGCATTTATTACGAACAGCGATAAACTTGTATTCGCGTTATCTCGAGCACCGGTTGTCCAATGTGCCTGTTTTCTTGCTTACATCTCCAACCGGTTGTCGTCGCTCTCGGCACCGAAGCATCACTTCGTTGACTGCATTCCTTCTTTCTCCCAGAGCCTGACGTTACTCAGTGGCAGCCGCCTGCGCGAGGGCTAAGAAACAGGCAAAACTCGTTACGCGAACTCATTTCGAGAGCGGATTCCATTTCGCCCAGTTAAAGCAAACACACAGAGAAAGAGGAAGTCCAGCATTCAGGTCTGGATAATCGCCGAAGCTCTCAGCGTAGTTAGTGCAGGAAAAGGACACTAGACAGACTGACAGGCTGCACTTGTATACCTTTGTCGAATCTGCAGCAGCGCCAAATACTTGCCGCTTTTGTAATTCGTGCACGGAGCGTCGGTCGAGTTGGAACATGCTGCAGACGTGCGGACGCTGCCACGAAAACCGGAAGAGCGACAGCTTTGTGGAATACGTGTCGCCATCTGGCGGCTTTGCGATAGATTTTTGCAGCCGACGTAACGCAACGTCGCAAGCATAGGCCGCAAGAATCGCAAGCGTAGGTGCACAGACCTGTAATAAATGTGGCGTCATCTGGTGGAGAGCTTTTGACTTGCTACTGCGACTTGTCCTGGCTGGCGACGCGCTGGATTTGAACGCCGTTAGAACGTCGTAGGCCAGCAGAGTGCTTTTAGGAGGTCTGAAAGGCGCGTTCACGAAGCCGTGCAGCAAGCAGATAGCTTGCAGGGTGCCTCTATTTTTGCGCTACCCTTTTGGTCTCACAAAGTTTCAGTAACTACTCACACTAATTATTTCTGTGGCACAAATGTACATCATGAAATTAGCACTGAGATCAGTTATCTGTGAGTGTTACGTTACATAAGAAGAATTATCTGCATTGCTTTTTGAACCTGCTATTTGCTTGCTAGACATTGCAGAGTCACAACTTTAAGCACAAAACAGGTTGATTGTAGTGAATGATGGACTTCTGAATATAGCTCCCTGGCAGGATCAGCTCCATAACCAGACGTGTGCAATGTTGATTTGCACTCACTGAAGGAGCTGCCATATGTACTGAATACTGTTGAGCGTGTTCCCTACAAATTTTACACTGCCACCTGCATAAAGCATGTCACACGAACGGACTTTATGTCTTACTGCCTGACGATGCTTTAAGTGTCTGCATAATTTTGCTTTGTGCGTACCGTGAACATGAGGCACATCTTACAACAAATTTTGTTGAACAGTATGTCAGAATAAAGGATTTTTTGAGCAAATTGGTGCACGATTGAACAGAACAGCAGCGCCATTAAGACAGTACACTAGTAGCTGTTTATTCGTCAGAAAAGAGGCATATTTACACTAGCGAACACGTCACACATCACATGATCGCATCGAACTCAGCCGGTAACAGGACAGCTCGGAAACCCATGCATTACGCTTGTAATCCCTTGCGTATGAATCAGCTCTGTGTTGTTCTTAGCATTTTTGTTTTCGTTTCGTTTTTTATTACTCTGATTGCTTTCGCTACGGA
Source organism: Amblyomma mixtum (assembly GCF_055824585.1). NCBI lineage: Eukaryota > Metazoa > Arthropoda > Arachnida > Ixodida > Ixodidae > Amblyomma > Amblyomma mixtum. The sequence continues at coordinate 378,382,185 of NC_143014.1, read as the reverse complement.
TGCCTGACACTGTTTTTACTAATAATTGTCTTTCTTTTGTTAAGACGACGATAGCAGTGCTTCACACCAAAGGTATTAGCAGGGTTATTCATGCGTTTGCAAGCCACCATGTTGCCAGCTGTGTTCGAAGCGACCAAGTGCCCCTTGCATGTGTTCGGTGGTAAAAATATGTCCGTTTTCTGTTACACAATTGGTAGTATGACCACGTGTCGTGTTCATAGGCCGACAGACTCGCTCGGGACAACTCACCAAGCTTACTCAGGCTCACATTAACACCATGATCTTAATCGTGAGTGAGTCCGGACGCACGTTCAGATCATGATACGAGTCATGAGTGAGTTCGGACCACGGTGCAAGAAAAGTCCGAACCACGGTGTAACAATATATTCTTAAGCCGTGGTTGGGACTCACAATTAGATCACGATTTGAGTCGTGAGTGTGTCCGGACTCATGTTCAGATCATGATACGAGTCGTGAATCTGGGCTCCGGCCTCGACCATGATCTGTGTTCTTGCGACCACGGTTAGCTCTTCAAAGGACACTGAGGAGAAATCGAAGTTGGCTTGTATCGACAGAATACCAGCTCCTGATTACAAAAACGCCACTCATACTGACAACAAAGCTCTTGTAACGTAGAAAAGAGCAAGAACCAAAACACAGGTATCGCCGCCACAGGCCAAACTCGCAAGTACAAGCTTCATGACGTCATAGGACAAAACAATATTGCTAGAACCAATGGTTCTAGTAACACTGGCACACGAGGAGCCACAAATCACTGAGGCGCAGCCAATGCATGCGTAAATCTCCTTGACGTCGCCAGATGGCGCCACGTACCCGGCAGCAACGCGCGCGCCTGCAGCATCGGGACCAATCAGCGCCTATAGACCAGAATCCAGAGCCGCTCCTGGGCACGGCCATTTTCCGCCGACTGGTGCGCCGCGGTGCGGGCGTTTCTTTGGGGACTGCGGGGCTGCGGCAGCTCCGCGGCCGCGCCTGCATATAGCCGCGCTTCGGGCGCTAAAAAAACATTGCGGAGCATACTTCCGCAGCGTAGCTGGGTTGCAGGAAGTGTTCACGTTATCAAAGGAAGCACATTGATGGGTTTTAATGACATTTAGTTTGACATTCACGTGAATTGCGCTGACGCTTAGAACGCGCTCGTGCTTATATCGCTATCGTCTTGGTGGTCCACTGCAAAAAAAAAAACAAACTTTTTGTTCAATATCAAGTATTAGGTGTGCGGCTAGCATGCAGTTCCAATTCCCATGCACTCTTAATCCTTCGGCCATAAAGTACCACCCACAAACAGGGCTTTTTGTCGCATGCGTGGTGCGCCAGTTTATCAACAAATTACCGCTGTGAGCTTATCTGAGTCGCAGCGCCAACAAAAAACAAAATGGTGCGTAAAAACGTACTTTTGCTCAAATTATCAAATCTTGAATAGATATTAGCACCGAATCCAGCTTTCACGAATTCTGAAGTCCGAAGTCGCGTTCCTTTTATTCTGTAGCTCTCGCCGCGTGTGACAGCGTTCCGTAGGCGTTTGGCTAAGTGTGAATGAATGTATTAAAATCGCGCATATTTTCCTATGATTAAGGTAGATAGCAAAAGCAGAAAGACACTACGGTAAATCCTCCCCCCCCCCCCCCGATCCCTATGACATGCGTGCGGAAAGAGCAACTCAAATCGGTAGCGGTCGTGCTTACAATCCTGTGCATGAAATGTGTTTAATGGAAACTAGAGCAAGCTCAGCGCAAGGAGGTGATGGAAAACACGCGCTTCGTCGGGACAACCTTCAGTCTGCAGCTCGCCTATCCATTTACTACACCACTGATTCAAATCAATAAATCCACATTCCTGCGCCTAAAATTATCATAGATGATAGCGCACGTAAAAGACGGCAACAAACGACACGCCAGCGCAGAAATCTGCTTAGAAGTGCCGGTTTCCAGTCCGTACGCTACCTGGCCGACTACTCCGCGGGAAAAATCCTTGCTGTTTGCAATACTATTCCAGAATTTCCCTGAGCAGCGTCGCCGCTGTGGTGCCAGCGTTTAGAATCCTGAGCCAGCAGAATATCATCATTGAAAAACGTAGCGTGAAAAACGAGACACAGAAAAGGTGAAGACAGTACACGAGCGCTAATGATCAATATCAATATCATCATGGTGGGCACAAACAACGCGACAGACGCGCACTGCCTCGCCGCACTTACTCACATCCAAATCAACGGAAAAAAACTCACGCTAACGAGATGTCACGCTAACGACTAACTGCGCTCAAGATAATCGCAGTACTGTCTGGTAGAGGGAAAATGTGAGTAGTGACGCACCGCACACACCCTCATACGTTATGACGAAACACTACAACGACAGAAGCGAACACGTAAACATGCATTCCACGCGCGGCGCCGGCGCGATCCGCAGTCCATCGGTCCGCGCGCGCCGATAGATGGCGACTGGTGTCGAGAGTAGGGGCGCGCCTGCAGCCTGCGTGTGAGGGTAAAAGAATCTGGTCTATTCCGCTAACGGTAAGAAGGTATGGTATGCTAAAGGTGCCTATTTGCGAGAACTTCGTTGACGACTTCAAGAACAGGATTCATCGTAACGCTGGCAAAACGCCGGTGCAAACGTAAGCGAAGCGACGGTAGCGACGGCCGCAATAGCCGATAGATGCCTTCAACGTGCGGCCGCACGTTGAAGGCACCTATCGGCTATTGCGGCCGGCGGTAGCTTTCATTTCGGCTGCTGTTAGGCCGCTGTGCTGGCTGTCAGAAATCACGGAGTCTGCATTACGTCATGGGCACGTATGTTTCACGTCACTTAGTCCTGTGTCGTCATAGCAGAATCCCAAGTTTGAATCTGAGCGGCGGGAAAAACTTTTTCAACTTCGAATCCAAATTTCTCAGAAATAAATGCATCTTTCGCTGCCGGCCAAGTGGCAACAAAGCCATGAAATGCCGAACTGTCGGATTTTGCTATAACAAAAATATTAATAAAGCTCTCCTCACTGTCCCTTTAAAGGTATTTTTCCCTCTCTTTTGCTGACAGCAGAGAGGAGGAAATATTTACTGCCTCTAACAAGGTGGCTTGAGAGCGAGGCGGCCTCTCGATATCTCTGGGTGGCCGAAGAAGAGGATTCCGTGGAAACGAGGAGAAACACTGTTTTGCTCCTTTTGTTTACTCGGTTGCGCTAATGAGTCATGTGAGGATGTGTCGAAAGCTTTGACAGAGATTAACCACGTCCATTTACCACTCGAGACACATTCTGTACTGGTTCTCTGCTATTTTGAATTTGCAAAATACTGCACACCACTAAAAACTGAACGTTTATATTTTCTAAAGCGATACGAGAAAATATTTCATTGACATCTTTATTTCAGGTAACTTAAAGGTGCACTGAAGAGGAATCTGAACTCGTCTTTTTGCCGCGGGAACTCAATCTACACGTTCCGAGCATTCTTAGAAACTTCGATTTATTGCCCTGTGTGGCCGATTTCCCTAATTAAATTGAACTAACGTCCGGCTCCCGCCTTTTTTTTTAATTCTCCCTCGTACGGTGGGCGGAGTCGACCAACGCGGGGAGTGCTTTCACCCAGTCCCGTGGCGACTTGCCGCTCTGCCATCGGCGGAGTAATGCGTAGTAGTCCGTAGAAGCAAATAGTCCGCGCGTATTTTTATTTCTGCGGACTTATTTTGCGGTTATATTATCTGCAAATGAAACTATTTATTCACGGAAACCTAAAAAACAAAATGCAGCGAAAGCAAAGCCTCCACGGAGCTGGCTGAAGGGTACTCCACGCGTTGGTCGACTCCGCCCACCGTACGAGGGAGAATTCAAAAAGAAAGGCGGGAGCCGGACGTTAATTCGATTTAATTAGGAAAATCGGCCACACAGGGCAATAAGCCGCAGTTTCTAAGAATGCTAGGAACGTGTAGATCGAGTTCCCGCGGCAAAAAGACGAGTTCAGATTCCTTTTCAGTGCGCCTTTAAGGCATGCGCCATCAGATGACCAGCTTGGCGGCCTTTCACACGAGCCCTACGTTGACCATGAGAACTTCGACCTTGAAGGCTCGATGCTCCATCATACCCGGAACCCAACAGAAGCTGCACTGGTCATCAAAGACCTGAACAGGAAACGTGTCTCCAGGAGGAAGAGTTCCAAGAGGCACCTCTGGTTCATCAAGGACAGCTTATTGTAGCCCTTGACGAGGACTCAAATAATATAATTCAGGGGGCACTTTGGCTCTCTAAAGTGCTGCAAGGCGAAAGCGTTTCCTGGCGCACTGTTTGTTTGTATTTACGGTTTTATTTTTCATATTCTTTTTATTTTTGCTCCTATCTTGTTTTGTTTTTTATTTTTATTTTAATATCCTATTTTATTTTGCTTTTATTTTTGCTTATTTTCTCATTTTTATTTTCCTTTCCTTCACTTTATTCCTTTTATTTATGAAACCTATGCATTCACTAGATGCGCCTTTATTCATGCTGGAACCAGCCTTCGTGGCGGAGTGGTAGCGTCTCTTCTTCAAATGGCAAAGCCCTGGTTCGATTCCCACCCTCGGCGCAGTTTCTTTGTAAGCAGTGACGCCGAAAGGCGGACAAATCTGCCGATGCGTCTGTCGACACGGCTGCCGACGCGTCTGTCGACATTCCTGCCGACGCGTCTGTCTACATTCCTGCCGACGCGTCTGCTAACAACAGTATGAGGCATTAAAGGCTTTCGCCTTAAAATTCAGGGGGCATTTTGACGGTCTGAAGTGCGCGAGGCGAAAGCCTTGCCACCGAGACGACGGTCGTAGGCACACGCGAGGCTGCTATGGGGCGACTTGGATTGGCTAGTCATGACTAATTAGTGATGACTAACTAGTCACGATTTGTTAATGACTAACTAGTCATGATTGTTTAATGACTAACGAGTCATTACTGGTTAATGACTAACTAATCAACAAGTCATGAACAGCCATGACTAACCAGTGATGACTGGTTAATGACTAGTTATTCATGACTAATTAATTTGACTAGCTAGTCATGATTGGTTAATGGCTAACTGGTCATGACTGGCTAATGACTGACTAACAAGTCATGACTAACCAGTGATGACTAACTAGTCATGGCTGGTTAATCACTAGTTACTCATGACTTCAGACCAGTAATGACTAGTTATGGCTTTCAGTTGAGATGTAACGGAAGGATGGACAGAGTTATGGCCGCGAGTATGAGCGCTTAAAGGCTTTCAACTTAAAGGGGTGGAGACACCAAATTTTGAAGCTATAAAAAGCCTGCTATGGGATTCCTATGTATGCAAGGGCACTGACAGCCAGGTGTTGGACACAACAAACGCTTAAAAAATATTTTAATTCGGTTCCAAAGATTACCTAAATGCTCACTCTCACGATCTAGAGCCATCGCTAGCGCCATCGACCCTGACGTCACAAGGTGGGAAGAAAAATTAAAGTTTTAGTGACGTCATACCAAAATACAGTGACGTACGATGAGCGGGGCACAGCCGCGTGAGCGCAGTCGACGCACCAGCGAGCCGCGTTTGCTGCAAACCGCCCCTCGCTCGGTTTGCGGCGCGCCGTTGCGAGCAGCGTCGCACCGTCCGATTGCAGCTCGCCGCCTGCGTCCGGCCTGCTAGATGTCAACGGCGGGCCGCTCGCGGCAAACGCAACGACGGGAAGCGGCAGCCAATGCGAACGCGGAGAGCGGCAGCGTCATAATGACATAGGGCGCACTCCTTGGAGCCGGGCGGCCTGCGCCAGTCTTCGTGCCGACCGCCGGCATTTGAAGAACGCGATAGTATTGTTTGTTCACGTTCATAGCAAACCCTGGGATATATGAATATCAAAAATGCATCGTTTCTGACGATCTTTGGCAAATACCGAGTTCCTGGTAGAAGTGATGACTGCGAAGCAAGCAAATTTCATCCCATAGCCGGTTTTGTGCTGCTGCTACCTGGTGCGGTTCGCCTGTTCCGTTGATGAAGACGTCGTGGAAATCGAACATATCTCTTATTATGGGACGAGTTCACAGTAAAGGGGTGCCGAGCGGAGCACGTTTCTGAGCGCTGGCCTAGGGTGCCTCGATGCCAGCGCTGCTTTTCAGGGTGGGGACAGCCTTTGTATCACCCTGCGCTGCCTCTCGGCGCCATGTTGGTTCTTGCCGGCCGGCCGTCGACCCGAACGGACCTGCGTGCGTGCGTTCTGTTTCACTGTCCTGGTGGCGTTGTGGAGCGATAGCTCGTGTTTTGTGTAGCGCCTTGTGATGTGCGTGCTTGTTAACAAAACATGACTGGCTGTTGTGTCCCTCTGTGCACTGGATCGAGCGCGAAAGGGCAACATCTATCTGCGATGGCTTAACACTCCTGAAAAACCAGCCCAGTGTTACGTTAGCAAGACTGTAGCAGGTACGAGTCTGCAGTAAGGCAAGCACATTTTAGCCAGATAACCATCCCGAGAGCTTATAATCTTGTTTCTTATTATGGATTTGTAGTCATATTTATGTAACTAGAAGAAAAATGGCACGTTGCATGAGTAGGCTGACAGAAGTGCCGATTGAAGAGGAAAAAAATTACTAAGAACATTTTTAAGCAATCAGACACAATTTATTCACAATGTTAAGTAGTCATTTCACTTTATACGCTCTCAGGAAGGTTATCTGGTTAAAATGTGCTTGCCTTACTGTAGGCTCGTACCTGCTACAGTCTTACTAGCGTGACACTCGACCTCGTATATTTTCGTTTTGTCCGTCGGTGCCCAGTTGTCGCGTTTTATTTGCGGCAACCTTCCTAAGAGCTTATAAAATGAAATGACTACTTAATATTGTAAATAAATTGTGTTTGATTGATGAGAAGTGTTCTTAGTAATTGTTTACTCAACTAAAACAATATGTCCAAGGTGGCAGAAATTTCATATATGCAAGCAGACAAGTGGTGGACGTTGTCTTCCAGTGTGAGTGCTTTCAAGTCCTTTGCTGAAGCTCAAGATCTGACCCATCTGAGCACGCCTTTGAAAGCACTGAAGAAAATTATTGGAAAGCATGTAACCTTGCCAGGAAACCCATGTTGCCTCCACAAAGATGTGATTGGAAAACTTCTTGAGCGCTTTGTCTCCACACGGCTTCGCATCTATCCGCGATGGCTTAACACTCCTGAAAAACCAGCCGAGTGTTAAGCTAGCAAGGCTGTAGCAGGTACGAGCCTACAGTAAGGCAAGCACATTTTAACCAGATAACCTTCCTGAGAGCTTATAAAGTGAAATGACTACTTAATATTGTAAATAAATTGTGTTTGATTGCTGAAAAATGTTCTTAGTAATTTTTTTCCTCTTCAATAGGCACTTTAACTGCTTTGGGCTTACTTATGCAACGTGTCATTTTTCTTCTAGTCACATTAATCATATCTATAATAAGAAACAAATTATTATTAAAAGTGCTGCGAACACAATATTCCATCCAAGTGCAATAATAATTGTAATAATAATTCCAGTGATGCTTGTGGGAAGCATACGAGTGAAAAATGTTCATAAAAAAGGGTAACCTCGCAAGAAAATATTGCCACCTTCAGATTACGATACACGGGACATGTGTCGCACACCCTCTTTGGAAACCAACTGTTTATGTAAGCAGACTGCTAACCAGACGGCAGAGAAGAAAATTACATTTACATCACGGTGGTATTGGCTTTACACGCCCGTCCCCTTCTCTCTGACCGATAGATAACCTGCCGCCGCAACACACCCGGCGCATTCGAAAGAACCAAGATGGCGCCGAAAGGAGTGGGTGTCCCCACCCTGAAACACAGCGCTGGCATCGAGGCACCCTACGCTGGCCAGTCCCGAAGCGCCCTCAGCTGCGAAGTCGATACGAAACCAGCTAGGCCTAGCGACGACTAGGGCAGTCTGGGACCAGCGCGCAGGTCGTCGCCCGGCGTTGCCGCAGGCAGTGTCGTTGCCGAAGATCCACTTTTAGCACAGTCTTGCTGTCGTATCTCGAATCTAGGAAGCATATCCTTTTTGGTAGCATGGCTGTTTTGTATTTTCTTGTGCGGACGTGAAGTACGCCGAGCCTGCCGGCCGGTCGGCCAGCCTGGATACCGTCTGCCGACGTCATAAAAGCGAGCTGAAGGGTGTTCTTGACGTAAATAATAAACCATGGGACAAGAAATGTGAAAAAATTGTCATTTTTGAGGATCGCTGACTAATACTGAGCTGCTGGTAGAGGTAACAACTGTGATATGAGCAAATTTCTTGCCACAACCGCCTCGCAGCTGCCGCTGGCCCGACGTTCGGGTCCGGCTCGCCTGGCGCCCGCAAGCTCCGCTGCCGAAGGCGTCGAGGAGATTGACCATACTATTATTTTATTGTGAGATGATGCTGTTGACACTAAAGCTATTTGTGAAAAGTAGGCGACTTCCGAAGCGCCGGCCGCTTGCGAAACAGGCTATAGGCCTAGCGACGACCACGGCAGCCAGGCAGCAGCAGAGCTCGTCGCCCGGAGCGCCCGCGAGCGGTGCCGTTGCCGAAAGCTCCCAACATAAGCAGGTATATGCTTTGTCGCTGCTCGAGTATAGCTGGCAGTTCTGATAACTAGGCGATCTTGTCTTTTCTTGTGATATTTGTACACCATCCCAAGCAGCGCTCAGGTACTGCTGCACGGCGGGGAAGTGTGACACCGGTTGTGGGCGCAGCTTGGGTAGAGCGGCGCAGCGATGCTCACTGGCATTTTGCAAAGTGTTTCGCATCCTCACGCGAACCCGCGAAGGCGATATTAGCGTGTGATCAAAAAGAAGTCGATGTCCTCACTCATTGGAATCAGATCCGTCAGAATCCGAGCTGCTATAGCCATGCCGTTGTTTTTTTTTTCATGCGCTGCTCAGCACGTGTGTGAGAAAGCAGACGATGCATGGTAGATACACCTCGGACGATGCAGCAGTAGGTGCGTCACAACTTTTGTGGGCCCACGTGACCAGGCGAAGTAGTTGATCTTCCCCCTCTGTGACGTCACTGTACAACTCGGCGTTCCGAAACCGAAACCGAAAATCGTTCACCTAAAAATGCGATAATAAATTATTCACTGTGAATACATGAATATTTGAGTGTGTGTCATGCTTCCTGGAGCCATAAGAAGCGTTTGAAACTAAGAACGCGCGAACCACAAATTTGGTGTCTCCACCCCTTTAAAACGTAAACGGGCAGTTAGAGAGAAGCAAGTAATTCATATTTCCGCCGCCGCCAACCATACCCTGCTTGGCTGCTGCCAAACATCTCTCGGCGGGCTTTGTCTTCGGTGCCGTTAGTGTTCTTCCTTCAGAGCAAGCGTTTATGCGCTGAAAATGTACCGCCCCCCTCACTTGGCGTTGTACGCTGCAGAGCAGCAGCTTGAAGGCCGCCGCAATTTTAAAGGGACGCTGAGGAGAGCTCTATTAATATTTTTTATAGCAAAATCCGATAGTTCGGCATTTCATGGCTTTGTTGCCACTTGGGCGGCAGCGAAAAATGCATTTATTTCTAAGAAATTTGTATTTGAAGTTGAAAAAGTTTTTCCCGCCGCTCTGATTCAAACTTGGGATTCTCCTATGACGACACAGGACTAAGTGACGTGAAACATGACGTGCACATGACGTAACGCAGGCTCCGTGATTTCTGGAGGCCAGCAGTGCGGCCCAGCAGCAGCCGAAAAGAAAGCTACCGCCGGCCGCACGTTGAAGGCATTTATCGGCTATTGCGGCCGTCGCTTTGTTTACGTTTGCACCGGCGTTTTGCCAGCGTTACAATGGATCCCGTTCTCGAAGTCGTCAACGAAGTTCTCGAAAATAGACACCTTTAGCATACCGTGTACCTTGTTACCGTTAGCGGAATACCGGGAGCCCCCATACCGCTGCGAGCAGGCGCTGATTGGTCCCGGCGCTGCAGGAGCGCGCGTAGCTGTCGGGTACGTGGCGCCATCTGGTGGCGTCAAGGAGATTTGCGCATGCATTTGCTGCGCCTCAGTGATTCGTAGCTTCTCGTGTCCTAGTGTTGCTAGAACCATTGGTTCTAGCAACACTGTTTTGTCCTATGACGTCATGAAGCTTGTACTTGCGAGTTTGGCCTGTGGCGGCGATACCTGTATTTTGGTTCTAGCTCTTTTCTACGTTACAAGAGCTTTGTTGTCAGTATGAATGGCGTTTTTGTAATCAGGAGCTGGTATTCTGTCGATACAAGCCAACTTCAATTTCTCCTCAGTGTCCCTTTAATCGCAGATTACGTCACCGTTCCGAATGCTACCCAAGAAGGACTTCGCATGGTTTACCTGCATGTTTTATACTCCCCCTCCTTACCCCCCCCCCCCTTTAAACATCTGCTTTTTTTTTGTCCAGCATTTCGCTTCAGTGCTGTCCAGTCCAGCAGCTCGGAACTTCTTCCACATTTTCAACTTGCTTCTCTGTAGTTTGCGATGGTTGCTCGCACACTGTGTCCTGTCGCTGTGCTTCCTTTATACGCTGCTGTGATAAATTTCTCGCGTGTGTTTTTTTACCACACAACACGCACGCACAATAACTGGCACGTTCTTGCTGTCACACTTCATTCGCATCACGGGAAACCTGAAATGCTTTTGTTGCCTTCAAAATGCATTCTCAGCCACACTTCTCGATCTCGAGATAAGGTAATTGAAGGTTCTCTCTACTTCTCTCTCTCTCTTTCTCTTCTTTCTTTTCCCTGAATGTGTGCAAAGCAATGGGCTTCGTGAGGTTAGGGGCGTCAAGGGAAACGCTTCCCCGCACAGTGCCAGTGGCGGCACCCATCCAACACTAAGGCTTGGGTGCCTAAATTTAGCTCTCGCAATAATGGCCTCCAATGCTGATCTCTCAGACACGCGGGAATCATGACGTCTTCTTTCTGCGGAGCCAATGTTGGCAGGCCGAAACGTGTACTTATTGTCCACCAAAGCCAGCAAGATCGCACGCACTTTTATTTTTCTTTCTTTTACAAAGGCCTTTCTAACATATGTACCTGGAAGCAAAATTGACACCGCAGTCAATGACCAATTAAACAAGTCCTGTGACTTTATAATGGCAGCGTGAACTTCAGAACAGAGTGTGCAAAACTTGGCCATTTGGCAATTTATTGTTCGTGAATACACATTGCACTGGAGACATACTGCAAAAAGTGTTTGGTAGTTTTTGCAGCTGTCATTCCAGCCCGCATTTTATCACTGTTTGAGAGCCTAGTTTAAGGATGTATAGAATGATATCACCTAACTCCACGCGGATCCATTCTACAACACTGAGAAACTGCTTTATATAAGCTTGCGCAAGCAAACTTATGTTCATCATGGTATGAAGCGAGGAGCACGGTTGTTTAACGTGGCGACAGTGGCTTGATTGTAGCAGGTCATGCAACGTGTGCCAAATAGCCACAAGTATTTCGTAAGTGGAGTTTCCTAAGAGGTGTAGTTTGTGCATAATCAATTACTGCGCATGGTGCAACATGCAGAGTGCAAATAGAACCGAAACGCCATGCACATCTGCCTTTAACACGCTTCGGTAGTGTGTTGACTACATGCAGAGTGGGATTTCGATCTCGTTACTCATTCGTTAACGAGAGGCAAATCAGCGCAGTGAACAAGGATGAGAGAAAGACAATACACGCTCTGAATAGGTCGTGCTCATCTTAAGACGAAAGCCTTTAATGGCTCATACTGTCGTCCGTTAGCAGAGGGTGTCACACGCGTTTAACTCGGGAACTAAAAGAGAAGAAAACCAATGGTTGTTTCAGCTAGAGGAGAAAAAAAATGAACCTAGAAGCCAAGTTTGATGACTGTAGGGTAATTAGTTAATCAATTATAGGCAAAAATGTCGAAACTGCGTTGAATTAGCGTGGACGTCGATATAGCCACGCGAACGGTGTGACGTCACATCCACCGGAAGTCGTCACGGCATAGTGAAAATTGACACAGAATGGTCGAAAAACGTCGGATTTGTGTCAAATTAGATGGGGAAATGTGTAATTAAGCGTAATTAACACGTAAGATCCCCAAAAGATGTGCAATTTGCCAAAGGCATCAAAATAGCCACGGGAACGGTGTGACGTCACAGCCATTGCAATTCGTCACGGCATAGTGTCCTCGGCTTTCTCCTCTTAACACTTAAGTTGCCAAAGTGTCCACGCAATTTTTATCGGAAATAAAGCACGCAAAGGCGCTTTGTGCGGTCAGTAGATGACAGGAACAGAACTATTCAGAATATTCAGCCTCGTTTTCTAGGCGCTCACGCCGATATGCGTCGCAGTAAAATAGGGCGCGCGGCGTTAATTGTTGTCGCAAGTACCGATTTTTGTTGGCTTTCCCGCGCAGCACACAAGCACAACGTTTCACGGGATGGCAGAAATGTATTGTGAAGAATGCGTACGCCATACTGAAGGCTTTGGCGATGGGCAACAACGGAAATTGTTTTACGATTTCGTTATCCGTAGCTTGATCCTGTGAAGCTAGCAGGACATTGTTACCGGCAGCATGCAGGAGGCGGCCACCGCGGTGAACGAGTACGCGAAAAGATGTGGCCTTCATTGCTCCCCTCAAAAATCCGAATTCGTGCACATTCGCCCCAACAAAAACTGCACAAACAAGATAGAATTGAGACTTGGATCGAACCGATACCCGAAAGAAAAGAAACTAGAGTCCTAGGTCTTTTCATCCACCAGCGTAGGCTGGCGACGACCACGCTCGACAAACTAAAGAAGGTGGGAGATCAGGTGGGCCGAATGGTCCGCAGAGTCTCGAACAAGAAAGGGGGATTGCGAAGCAAAGACGCCTTGCGGCTGGCCAATGCCTTTGTAACAAGCAGAATCCTGTACTCGACCCCCTATCTCCGCCTCAACAAACACGACCAGAACGTCATCGAGGTGATAATACTCAAAATGGCGAAGAAGGCCCTCGACCTCCCGATAACCACGTCTAACCTGACACTCCAAGGTCTGGGTATGACGAACTCCTTCGATGAACTTAGAGAAGCCCACCTCACAGGTCAATACACGCGATTATCGCAGACGCCGTCGGGACGCCGCCTTTTAGCCCGTCTGCACATAGAACACACGACTCTAACCGAGGAGAGAGTAAGACTCTGTCAGGAGTGGCGTTACGCCCTGCACGTAAGACCACTTCCAATTAAGATGTCCAGGGACGACCACGAGGGTAGACGCAGGGCCAGGGCAGAGGCCTTAGCTCACCGCTACGGAAGGAAACCCGGGGTATACTACGTGGACGCATCCGGCCCGCACCAAGGCGGGTGGTACACGGCGGCGGTGATCCACGAGTCCAAAACGGTGAACGGGCTCACCTTCAAAGCCCGAAACATAACTCAAGGAGGGGAAGTCACCATCGCATTAGCGGCAACACACTCCGATTCCAAGACAATCATAACCGACTCGCGAGGGGCGTGTCGGAACGTCCAACAGGGCTGGGTCCCGTACCTGGCCTACCGGCAACTGCAAAACAGCTCGCACGTAGGAGGTCCATCCCACCGCTTCATAGTCTGGGCTCCGGCCCACTCGGGGCTAGGAGGAAACGAGGCAGCAGATGCAGCCGCCCGCGCGCTCTCTAACCGGGCAACCTCGTCCCCCGCCTCCTCTGAAGAAGTAGCGGAAGCCACGCCGCCTCGCTAAAGCACTTTGACCCTGCGTTCTCCGGGGAGTGCCCGCACTGTGGGGAGAGGTCCTCGGACCTCTACCACATGGTGTGGGCGTGCCCCTCCAACCCTGCTTTTACTCCAAACCCAAACCCCACTCGGGAGGACTGGGAGGCGACCCTACTCGCCTGTTGCGACCTGAAAGCCCAAAAGGCGATGGTCGAACGAGCTATGGCGGCAGCGGAAGCCACTGGGGTCCCGTACTAGGGACTCCACCTAGTGTTTGTGAGGGGAAGGGCACATAGCCTGACTCCAGAGCAACCTTCATGTAACTCCCTCTTTTCAGAGGAAATAAACGTTTTTACCACCACCACCCCCACCGGCAGCACACCAAGCACACTGCCAAACTGTTTTAATTATGCTACCATGATGCGAAAATGGAACCATAACTGTACGTAGAACCACAGAAAAAGTGGCAGTGGTTTAGCTCTGGTTAAACCTGGAGGTTTGCGAAAGCAGCGAGGAGAGAGAGAGAGGCGATGGAGAGCGCGCGGCAGCGGCCTCGGCACGCTAGCTATGCGCCGCTACTCCGTATGCGCAACTTGCGAGCGCGGCGGCGGCACCTCTGAGTCACCCCCGCAGCGACGGCGGCGGCACGCCGCCTGTGCGCAATGTGACGTCACTGCTCCTCGCACATGCTCAGTATGGCCTTTCCTGAGCTCCGCGAAATGGCTCGGCGACTAGCGTAGTGTTGCTTTCGCGACAGCAGAACGCGTTCTCAGTGCGTCGTGTGCAGCGAGGGAACTTAAGAACGGAGGAACTGTAATACCTTGGTAAACTCACAAACATGACCTCCTATCTATCTGGTCATGCATGTACTAACTGTACATGCTGGTCTCCGCGGTGATCCAGTGGTGAGCTTAGACCTGGATTCTCAGCCAGCTGATCCCTGGAAGCTGGAAGGGTTTTTAAAGTTTATTTAAATATTTTCAAAGCTTAGAAATGCTTATAAATTATACACGAAGATGCAGAAAGATTGTAGTGGATCTCTTAGAATGTAGCGCAATTAAGGGAAGATGAAATAAGGTACAGGATATTATACCAACTGAAAAAGTTGAACTGCCAAAGCTAAGAAAAAAGAGTAAAAAATAACGAAACATTCCAAGAATGAAAATGTCTATAACTGAAGACTTTTAAAGACGAAGTTAAGAACGTAACGCTCAGAAATTGTAACACATATCCTATGGTACCACTTCTGAGCGTTACATGCACGATAACAGTGGAGAGTTATGAAATTAACGAGCGAAGACTGAGGTTATATGAGGGCAGGGATAAACGGTTTTAATACTCTAAGACAAAGAATTCCATCACTTCGTTATAGACAACACTACAGTTTGGATTTCACAGTTAATACGACCTTCTGGGAGTGTAAAATTCTTCCGCGATGATAATCGCAAAGGATTGTGGTTACTTCGTTTTGGCATGCGAATGTGCTGAAGAAAATTGCGGTTATTTTATACAGGATGCACATGCACGCTAAGATTTGTATGATTCAAAACACGGAGATAGTTAAGTTCAGAATGCAATCGGGTAATTAAGGCGTCACGAATGAACCAGCTGATGATACGGACCGCTTGGTTGTGGATACAGTGAACTAGAAGTGGAGAGGCGAGGATGATACGTATTGTTGTGTTTCTGCCCCCCCCCCCCCCCCCCTAACTCTCTGTGTGTTCCCGTCACACCTGTCTCCACTTAGGCCATGCCCAGATGCAGTGCGTCGTTCTGCGAAAGTGGTCTTCATGCCCGCGCTCCCATGCAACCTCATAACAGGTGGAAACGAACACGAGGGATGTATTCAACTCCTGGATTCCTGGCACCACCACTTCTGCCTAACTGCCACAACGTGTTTTCCGGAGATCCCCTTAAACGGCACCCGAGGCAGCAGTATTGACTCTGCGACTTTGTGTGTGTGCCTCTTTCAGCGTGACATGTCTCAACGCCAGCTGCCACCTGCGGAGACGAGCGTCCGCCAAGCGCCTGCCATTCAACCAGTCCTCGCTCTTTTGTCAACCGCGGGGTGACGCCGCGGCAGGTGTTCGCATTTGGGGAATTTCCTTGGAACAAAGATATGGAATCCACCTGGCCGGAAACGACTAGCCGGTCAACATGCTCTACTGGACATTTCCGATTATCCACGGGCCTCAGCGGATGAACCGAGGTGACGACGCGGCAGGTGTTCGCCCATCTTGTTTCCTCGAGACAAGATATGAAATCCACCTGGCCTGACGGGCCACTTCCGACTATTCAAGGGCCTCAGCCGAGGAAGACGACGAAGAGGTGAACGACCTTGGAGCACCCGGACGAAGTCCCTACGATTGGTTGAAAAAGGCGGGAAGATCTCGGGAGGGTCTATTTAAAGCGCTCGAGCCATTCATCAAAAGCCATTCCCGGAGCGACTCCCTGAGCGATACGCTCAACGTTTCCCTGAGACTTCTCAGTTTTTACCTTGTTTGTCATTTTTGTAAATAATCATGTAAAAATGTAAATACAGTTTTTCCTTCACTTCCCCTACTCCCCGTCTCCGGCCCACGTTCCTTCCTCCTTCGGCACAGCGGCGGTGCTCCTGGACACGATGCCTGGTGGGACACGCTACTAGTACGGCAAAACATATCAACTGGTTGGCAGCGGTGGGATCTTCCACGCTTGGTCCTGGCTTCAGCAGTGGTGAGCGCTTGACTTTCTTTAAGAATCTGCCAGGCTTGATAACTCTGGAAATTTATCACTACCTGTAGATTGTTTTTTCTGCACGTGCTCGCTTATGCATTTCACGTAGCAGCTGGTATTGAAAGTCCTCGTTCGGAAGTTGCCATGGATTTGAGCAAGCTAAAGAAGCCAGAGTTGATGTTGCTGTGTGAAAAGCTGGGTATTGAGGCCAGGAAAAGTCACAGAAAGCCGCAGCTGATTGAGGCTATTAAGGAATGTGGTGCTAAGGAGGGAGACAAAATTTTGGAGACCTGGGAAGTCATTCAGGAGGGAATCAGGAAGGCTAAGGAGGAGGTCGAGAGGGTTGAAAAAGAACGCCTTTACCGCAAGGAAGCCGCTAAGAAGGAGGCTGACAGGATTGAAAAAGAACGCCTTTACCGCAAGGAAGCAGCTAAGAAGGAGGCTGACAGGATTGAAAAAGAACGCCTTTACCGCAAGGAAGCCGCTAAGAAGGAGGCTGACAGGATTGAAAAAGAACGCCTTTACCGCAAGGAAGCCGCTAAGAAGGAGGCTGACAGGATTGAAAAAGAACGCCTTTACCGCAAGGAAGCCGCTAAGAAGGAGGCTGACAGGTTAGAAAAAGAAATTGCTCTAAAGCGTTTGGAGTTGCAACAAATTTTAGAGCCAAAGCGCGCCGAGAGGAATTCAACACTAAATCAGGAGGTTTCGGCGCGAAAAGAAATTAAAGTCGGCAATGAAAACTGCGTGTCTTTGCCCATTGCCCGCGTCGTGATCGAGAGCCCGCTCGGGGTGCGTCTGACCGAGGCAGCCATCTCCCAAAACCTGCCTAAGCAGCATCCCTCGATTTGCTCAAATCGCTTAGATATGTTTCCCAAAGAAAAAGGCCTTTGTTTTGGAGATAACGCTGCGCAGGTCCTTACCATTTCGAAGGCTAGTGAATTCGCAGCGCCAGCAGAGCACGTAGTTGAAGAGGGCAAACCTGACAGCGACTGTGGAGCTCCAGGCCAGAGCGCGGCGTTAGCTGAAAAGCGCGATGCCGCGCAGATTTCCCTTTCAACCCAGAAAGACGTAGGCGCAGCGCAAAAATGTCGTCCTCCAGAAAGCAGTCGCGCGCTGAAAGCGGCAACTGCAAGTTCTATTATAAGCGAGGAATGCGCCTCAGCGCTGCCTCGAAACAATGATCAGTTTAACGATGAGGGAACGACAGCCGCTCGCGACCAAACACCCGAAAATGAGTTATGCTCCAATGAAAACTGCGTGCCTTTGCCAATTGCCTGCGTCGCGATCGAGAGCCCGCTCGAGGTGCGTCTGACCGAGGCAGCCGTCTCCCAAAACCTGCCTAAGCAGCATCCCTCGATTTTCTCAAATCGCTTGGATGTGCTGCCCAAAGGAAAAGGCCTTTGTTTTGGAGATAACGCTGCGCAGGTCCTTACCATTTCGAAGGCTCGTGAGGTCGCAGCGCCAGCAGATCACGCAGTTGAAGAGGGCAAACCTGAACCTCTAAGCCTGATAAATTCTCACGGTGAGGAGCTAGAGCAGGCTTTGTTACAAACTGACGATCAGATGAACGCCGGCGACTTAAGCCGTGACGGCTCCGCGTTACCTAATGACGAGCCAGCCCAGGACTTACTCACTTGTAGCACAGGGGTAAAGAGTACCGACAGTAGTGCAGGCGATAGTGAGTCTTCCCAAGCAGGCGCAAGTGAGGAGCTGGGGCTAGGTGAGGAACTCAAAACCAATCTAGTGTTGCCCCACTCAGATGGCTTTCTCGAACTCCTTCGTGTGGACAGAGAAACGTTCACCGCTGAGCAAGAGAAAGACCAATCTCTACGCAACTTGAGTCACCAAAGTGACATAGGTGTGTCACGGAAGAACATACCTTTCCAGCTCCGTTCTGGCCTGCTGTACCGCCAGTATAAGGATAGGAAAGGTATCCAACACGACCAACTTACTGCCCGCGTCGCAATCGAGAGCCCGCTCGGGCTGCGTCTGACCGAGGCAGCCGTCTCCCAAAACCTGCCTATGCAGCATCCCTCGATTTTCTCAAATCGCTTGGATATGCTGCCCAAAGAAAAGGGCCTTGGGTTTGGAGATAATGCTGCGCAGGTCCTCACCAGTTCGAAAGCTCCAGAATTCGCAGCGCCAGCAGAGCACGCGGGTGAAGAGGGCAAACGTGGCCCTGTAAGCCTTATAAACTCTCACGGTAGTGAGCCAGAGCAGGCTGGATCACAAACTGACAATGAGGCGAACGCCGACGACCTACCCTGTGACGGTTCCGCGATGGCTAGTGACGCGCCCCGCAAACCCACAGCGAGGGTTTCCACGGAGCGGCAGCGTATACATGGCTTGCATGTGACGTCACGTCCGGCGGCGCGCGCTGCGGCGGACATGTTGGTGCAGTAAGCGGAGTCGGCGGAGTGCGGGCCGCATGTGTTTAGTCGTGTTCGCTGGAGGTAACATGGGCAATTTTGCCTTTTGCCTGGCATGCCGCCGCTTGTCAGTAAGCAGCCATTAGACGCGACCTACCGCTCAGATCTAACGGGGTCTGAGCGCATTCGGTATGCGGAAAAAGTTCGTCTCTGCAATAACATCGACCCCTTCATGCTGCGGCCGGGAACAGACACGACAAGCGATGTCGACGTATTCCCGGAGGTTTGTTACGGCGACATCGTCAATTACCTCGTTTTCTCGGCAAACTTCCTGACCCTCGAGGAAATGAAGGCATTTAAGTCCACCGAGGCGCATAATTATTTCACTAGCGGCTGGGTGAAGGGGCTGTCTGCAAAACAACTGCAAGATGACAAGGTACTTCTACTTGGAGAGGTAAGCCGCAGGAGTTTGATCTTACTAAGGATGAGAGTAAAATAATAACGTTTATTAAATTCACAAGGGACTGAGTGTAAGCACTCGCTCAGTAAAGTTCTAAAAAAGGACTGTTTACTAACGGTCAGGCTAGTGATTCATTTCTCTTCGTATGTACAGTACCTGACGACGATTTCAAATTTTTCATCACGTGTCATTCTATTTTTGTGGGCATATGAAAGGAACCGTTGCTGATTTGTTTTGTTTTCGCAACCTAACAAGTTATTGCGCGAAAAAGAAACGGGTCACGCGTGAAGATTGTTATCGCTCGCTACAGATTTGCCGAACAACAATTTAGGTCTCGCCTGTTGCGTCGCGCAGTTTTTATGGCCTGCCTTAACTGATCAAGCTCATCGCTGTTGCCGTTTTCGACGGTCCGGTAGCGCGACAAGATCGACAGTGATGTGCACCTGTGCAGAGATGTTCCCAATGTTAATTTGGACTTGGCCATATTTTCCTTGCAGGTGAACCATTCACAAAGGTTGCGAGACCAGCCTCTACGTGTGTGGATTCTGTGCAAAAAAAGTGGGGCTGTGCTCACAGCCCACTGCACGTGTATGGCAGGAGCAGGAGAGGCCTGTTCTCATGTTGGAGCCTGCCTTTATGCCGTTGAGACCGGAGTGAAAATGAAAAACGCCACCAGCTGCAGCTCGAAGACCAACATCTGGCTTCCTGCCTATGTGGAGAAAGTGCAATTCAAGAGACTCAAAGATATCAACTTCACTTCATCCAGGATGAAAAAGCGAAAGCTGGATGATACAATCAGCAGCAGCACTTCAAATGAGACTGAAGCGAAGAAACGAATGGATATCCCACCACCAACAGAAGAAGAACTTGGAGAACTTTACAGAGCTTTTCAAAACACCAACGTTGTACCTGCGCTATTTTCTGTGCTGCCAGATTATAACGAGTGTTTTCAGGAGCCTGTACGGACACAACCTGCTCACTTAAGAAAGTTGTACTCACAGGAGAACTTGGCTAATGATCTTGACGTGCTTGTGGAGAAGGCCAACAACTTTCTGTCCACATTTGCAGTCAGAGAGGACACAGTAAAGTCAGTTGAGGCTGCAACAAGGCACCAGAGCAACTCACCGGACTGGTTCCTTTACCGAGCTGGCAGAGTGACAGCTTCAGTAATGAAAAGGGTGTGTCACACAAGTGTTGAGAGCCCCAGCTTGTCACTGTTGAAGTCGTTATGTTATCCTGAACAAAATTCTCTCAGTGTGCCTGCTGTTATGTGGGGTCGGAAACATGAGCAAGATGCTTTAGAGGCTTACAAAGCTAAAGAAGCCACCAAGCACCACGACTTCCAGTGTCGAAGGTCAGGGCTGCACCTGAGCACTGCGTACCCATTTGTTGGCGCATCACCTGATGCCATAGTCACATGCAGCTGCTGTGGGAGAGGTGTTGTGGAGTTGAAGTGCCCATTTTTGTTGAAAGACGGTGAAGAGATCACCACCAAGAATTCGTGTTTGAGTGACATCAATGGAACACTTAAGCTTGACAAAAGTCATGCTTACTACTACCAAATCCAGACTCAGATGAAAGTGTGCCAGGTTGAATTCTGTGACTTCGTGGTGTGGGGACCGAATGTGTTACACATTGAGAGAATAAGGTGTGATGAGCCGTTTTGCACTGACATATTTGCTCGTGCGCGGCAGTTTTTTCAGAGGGTAATTTTACCTGAACTGTTCAGCCGCTATTTCACACGGCAACAAAACAGTCTTGAGGACAAGCCATCTGACGGTGTAGAATACTGTTTCTGCCGTGGACCGGATACTGGCAAAATGATTGCTTGTGACAGTGCGTCATGCCAGTACAAGTGGTTCCACTTTTCCTGTGTTGGACTCAAGCGCAAGCCGAGAGCAAAAAAATGGTTTTGTCCTGAGTGCAAAGAAAACAAGAGTGATTAGCCTGTTTTCCCTCGCTCTTTTACTTAAGTGCAGTTCTGGCTTCCAGCTTCTCTGTTGCCAATAAAAAGAAAATATACCCTGCCTTCTTCAATCCCTCTTTGTCAAGGCACTATTCATCTTTCCACATCATCATCAAGAACAACACTGAAGATAAAACACAGCTGGCAATTGCAGGAATACAAAAATGTGTTCAAGTTGCATTGTAAAACCACTTTATTGGAGTTCATCTACAACTTTCATCAAATCAGAAAAATTTATACATCTCAAGATGTTACATTATGTGTAGTGGTAAAGGCAGTAACACTGCTTCGTATGTTCAAGAGGTGTATATATTCAATGCGGGCCACAAAGTTTGGTATACTTAAGACATGAAGACAAAATAGAAAGAAAGGGATAATGTCAATCATGTCCCTTTTCTTTATTGTTGATGACTAACAGGAATATTCATCTTTACCATGCTGCGACTGCAAATGTATGCATTTGAAACGACAAATGGAGCAGAAACAACACAACATTGACAAAAATCTGAGGGGCAACCACACTGACGGTACAAAACGATGCAAGATACAGTGCCATGGATAGCTTTGTACCTAAATAATCTGCGATTTGCTGATGACATTGCCTTGCTAAGTCACTCAGGAGGTGAACGGTGAGTCTAAAGATTACCATGCAGAAAACCAAAGTAATGTTCAACAGTCTAGCAAGGGAACAGCAGTTCACATTTGGTAGCAAGGTGCTGGAAGTAGTAAGAGAATACGTCTACTCAAGGCAGGTAGTGACTGCTGATCCGGATCATGAGAGGTAAGTAACTAGAAGGGTAAGAATGAGGTGCAGCGCAAATAGCAGGTTCTCTCAGATCAATGGCAGTTTACCAATATCCCTCAAGAGAAAAGCGTACAACAGCTGTATCTTACCGGTACTCACCTATGGGACAGAAAAACGTGGGGGCTAACAAAGAAGGTTCAGCTTAAGCTAAGGACAACGCAGCGAGCCATAGAAAGAAAAATGATAGGTGTAACGTTAAGAGATCGGAAGTAGAAGGAGTAGGTGAGGGAACAAACGTGGGTTAATGACATCCTAGTCAAAATCAAGAGGAAGAAGTGGGCTTGGGCAGGGCATTTACAGCGAAGGCAAGATAACCGCTGGTCCTTAAGGGTAATGGAGTCGATTCCAAGAGAACGCAAGGGTAGCAGGGGGCGTCGGAAGGTTTGGTGGGTGCACGCTGGCGAAGGACAGGGATAATTGGAGAGACATGGGAGAGGACTTTGCCCTACAGTGGGCATAGTCAGGTTGATGATGACGATGAAAAGCTAATGCAGCACACTTATTTGAATCCACCCCCTGAGGTGAAATTACTTCTAAAAAAAAGTTTCTTGGTGGGTCTGAAACCTATAACTTCCATTATCATTCCCCAGCCAAGAAAGGCACCTGGTCTTCATCGCACTGTTTTAGTGATGCTACTATTGAAGGACATAGGTTGGAAAGTGCACAGCAAACGGTAACAATCTTGTCGAGAGGTGTCAAATTATCTCCAGGTCTGCAAACAACATAGTCAATAGGCAGCGTGGCTTTCAGAATAACATACTTATTTCTGATAAGCCCGATAACTCTCTCAACGTGGATTCTCACATTAGCTAGCTTCCTCGTGGTCAGAACGTCTGCTGCGGACAGTTGCTTCTTTCCCTTTGTGAATGCTGGTACATGAAGTTTAGCACAGTAAAACCCGACACTTTCGGACACATTGAACCCTCGGTCTGCAAGCACTACATCACCTGGAAGTAAATTATCTAAAAGTCCACAGTGCTCAGTAATGTGCCTGTCACTACACCGCCCTCCCCAGCCTTCAGAGATGAAGTTGACAGTGCCTTGTGGTGCAATGCCAATTAAATATTTTGCCCTATTGCTGCCTTTATACTGAGACCATGTCTCACTTCTTGGCAAAAACGAAGATGGTCTCTCTATCTTTATTTCAAAGCAGTAGATTATGACTGCAACATTTTCCCCAGAGGAATCATAAAATGCTTGTGGCATGGTCCGGTGCAGAGCACTTCGTTGCGGCCACAATATTTGTGACTTTAGACGGGAGTAGGCAGAATGCAGCCATTTGTCAAAGATACGTGACACTGTGGCATCCGACACATTAAACCTAAAGGCGAGGTCAGTGATTGGTGAATTCAGTTTCAGCTTCATCATGAATAGCAGGAACTCCTGGAATTTCACCAAACAGTTATTTGCATTGTGTGACACAAACCTCTCAAGAAAATTAAACAGTGCATAGAGAATTGTGAAATTCGCCATGCCAGTGTAGAAGACAACCTTAGCGTCGCTACATCTGAGGCCATCTTCGGTCAACTCCAGCAGCTTGCTTTCATTTCTTGAAGTGTAAAGACGCTCATTGAGTGCCACACATTCCGTCTCCAATGCTTCAATGTCGCTCATTTTAAGGTCAGTCTGGACTGCAATCCCTGCAACAAAATTAATTTTGTTCTGTAGTTCATCATGTGCTGCAAAAAAAAAATTAACTTGAGATATGGAGTGGGGTGCGGGGAAGCATTGTAGTAGGGCACGGGGGACAGGAGGCTGGCAAAGAAACAAGAGGGTGACATCTGGGGTGCCCCACCTGAATGAAAAAAAAAAACTCAGTCCCTCCTCCCCTCGCCAATTTTTTTTTGTTTCGCCGCAACCGGCCCCAAACGCACAAAATAAAAAAGACGCTAACCTGTTTCGCAGTCTTCTACACCGACGTCGGGCTCCGCTCGCGGCGAGGACGACGGAGAAGCGGCAAACACGTCCGGATTCGTTGCCTCCATTGTACCTGATGCCTCAGCCTGACGCACAGCTTGAGCCACACGTATCTGGGTCCGTCGTCTTGCCGCGCGAGCGTGGCGTCCGGGATCACCATGTTTTGCGCTGTAGCCGAGCAAAAGCGTAGGAGCCCAGTCCGGGTCCGTCTCCTCCCACAGTTTTGATGGTCTGCCTACAAATGCATGAGAAATTTGTTTAAAATGAGATGTTCCGCCTTGCTTGCACGTCATGCATCTGAATAAACATTGTGCATATGCGACGGGCTTACCTTTTACGAAGTGGGCGCCGCAAACACGTATACCCGTCCTTTCGGTGTTGAGATCAGCGCGTTTTAACCGAGCCAGCCACACATCCCGTCGCTTCGCGCACAAGGCTTTCGTACGGTCCCCCTGATGCTCGATGATCTTTGGGAGACGAAAAAAGTTGGTGTTTGTTGACTTCGCCCAACAAGTGCGGTTGGAGCATCCAACAACAGCGCAGATAACCATCGCGACGCCGTTGGCAGAACACTGTACACGCGACTACCACGGCTACCACGGCTGCTGCGACTGCACCAACATGGCGGAACAGTATCCCAGGGTTCCTAGCTACGACGTCAGTGCAAGCCATGTATAGAGGTGGCCAAACGGGAAGAGCTAATTAAGGGGAAAGTGCGGCTCTTGTTGACTGCTCGACTGAAATCCGAACCGAGTAGCCGCCCCAATTTGGCACCTCGGTGCTCAAGAGTTCGCACCCGCCCTGTGGGAACACAAGCCAAGAGAACGCAACGCGCGAACCCAATCCGGGAGAGACGGATACGCTGGCACGGCATTCGCACTCGTTCGTTCCCTTCTCGCGTTCTGCTTTCTGAGCGTAAGCCAAACTTCAGAACCGCGAGACTTGGACGAGGAACATTTAAGGGTCCCGAGCTGAAATTCCTAGCCTTGTGTCCTGTTGCACCTGCTAGAGCAGCTATCGGACCGCGGCTGCGCAGGGGGCGGCTGAAGAATAGGAACCAGTAAATTCCTCTAATCGTAACGCTGTTTCTGGACGGTTTCGAGGAATAATCCTATTCAGTTTATTGCTTGTTTCTTTTTGTTCATTTAACTCTCCTGTACAGAAATGCAAGCTGAAATTCCTAGTATTATGTAATGTCTCATCTGCTAAAGCAGCTGTCGGACCACGGCCGCGCAAGGAGCGGATATGACGCATAATCTTATATTGAGTTTAATGCTTGTTTTTGTCTTTTGTTCATTACACTCTCCTATGCGAAATGAGAGCGAAATTTTGGAGCTTGGCAATGCGGGACTCAGTTTACATGCGTTACAGAAAATTGCAAGGTAATGGCAACGCTGATGGCCTCAGCCGAAGCTTTCCCGTGTAATGCCCTTTCCTGACTCCCCGGACGTTAATCCGCAGGGCAAATTTGTATTTTCTTTTTTTGCTTTTGCGGGAATCATTTTTTGTCGGTTTTGTATGTGTGTTCAGCAGCTCCACCTTCCCTTTGTGCTCTCACAGGAGGTGGCTTTCTGTGACATAAACCGTGCTACGGCACCCCCCCAAAATTTTTAGGAAATTTTTCCCTTTTGGCTAAACAAGCTCTGTGTATTCTGGTTTGGTCAAACTTGGAAACTTTCGGAGGAGGACGTAAATTTCACGCCACAGCTCATTTTCTCTAAAGAGACTTTGTTGACCGAAAACAGCTTGGCAGTTCTTAAGGTCGGTTTGGCGCTTTCTGCTTGTTGGGCTGTGTACCTTGCTGGTTGAGACCGTTACAGTTGTCAACGAAGCGAGAAGAACCTTTGGGCCCAGCTGTGACCAAAAGCCGAACGGACACAACTCCAGGTCTCTGCGCGCAGCAGCGTTGGCTGCAACCACTACGAGACCTCTTCGGGCGGCGGACGTGCTGTTGTGTTTCTACCCCCCCCCCCCCCCTAACTCTCTTTGTGTGTTCCCGTCACACCTGTCTCCACTTAGGCCATGCCCAGATGCAGTGCGTCGTTCTGCGAAAGTGGTCTTCATGCCCGCGCTCCCATGCAACCTCATAACAGGTGGAAACGAACACGAGGGATGTATTCAACTCCTGGATTCCTGGCACCACCACTTCTGCCTAACTGCCACAACGTGTTTTCCGGAGATCCCCTTAAACGGCACCCGAGGCAGCAGTATTGACTCTGCGACTTTGTGTGTGTGCCTCTGTCAGCGTGACATGTCTCAACGCCAGCTGCCACCTGCGGAGACGAGCGTCCACCAAGCGCCTGCCATTCAACCAGTCCTCGCTCTTTTGTCAACCGCGGGGTGACGCCGCGGCAGGTGTTCGCATTTGGGGAATTTCCTTGGAACAAAGATATGGAATCCACCTGGCCGGAAACGACTAGCCCGTCAACATGCCCTTCTGGACATTTCCGATTATCCACGGGCCTCAGCCGATGAAGCGAGGTGACGACGCGGCAGGTGTTCGCCCATCTTGTTTCCTCGAGACAAGATATGAAATCCACCTGGCCTGACGGGCCACTTCCGACTATTCAAGGGCCTCAGCCGAGGAAGACGACGAAGAGGTGAACGACCTTGGAGCACCCGGACGAAGTCCCTACGATTGGTTGAAAAAGGCGGGAAGATCTCGGGAGGGTCTATTTAAAGCGCTCGAGCCATTCATCAAAAGCCATTCCCGGAGCGACTCCCTGAGCGATACGCTCAACGTTTCCCTGAGACTTCTCAGTTTTTACCGTGTTTGTCATTTTAGTAAATAATCATGTAAAAATGTAAATACAGTTTTTCCTTCACTTCCCCTACTCCCCGTCTCCGGCCCACGTTCCTTCCTCCTTCGGCACAGCGGCGGTGTTCCTGGACACGATGCCTGGTGGGACACGCTACTAGTACGGCAAAACATATCAGTATGACTACAAAAAGTATGGGGCTTATTTTTTTTTTCGTCGGGTGTGGATGTGTTCTCCGCTGGAGTTCGTGATTTGTTGGTATAGTGCCTGATATAATGCGCTTTGCATTTGTGTTGGGCATGGTCTTTTCACATTGTTTTCTGTTCCGTTGCAGCGAGATTTTTTGCGCATGTTTGTTTGTTGCGTACAGGTCAGTATGTTAAAACCTGGCACCGACTGGATGGTGCTTATTTTGCTTGTTGTGTTCCGCCTTTGTAATCTGTACTACCCTTGTGTCACTCCTATCTTGGACTAGACCGGACTGATAGTATCTCTAATAAATAAATAAAATAAATAAAATTTTTTGCCTCGGTCAGTAACTCATCTATTGTGGGACCTATTATGAGTAAGAAAGAGTGTTGCCATGAATCGCGAGCACATACGCGGGTGAAAATGAGGAGCGCCAGCCCAAGTTATAAAACAAAACAAAATTCTGTTGAGCGTTTTACTATCCTTTGCGAGTGTGGTTGGCGTAGGAACAGCGCTCCGGGGGGTTCATGTACGACGCCTCGGGGCAGTCGAACGCCTGGGCGAAGAGGGGCGAGTTCCTGGCGGCCAGATTGCAGCGGTGGTATGGCCCCGGGTCGTTTCTAGAGCACATTCCAGCGCAGGCGCTGACGAAGAACAGCATCTCCTCGCTGAACCTCTCCATTCCGGGCAGCGCGATGAAGCGGCCCACCTTGAGGTAGAGGTCGACGAACGCCCCCATCACTTCGGTGGCGAGCGCCAAGCGGGCCGGGGCGTCGTTCTCGCCACGCAGGGCTAGTCGGGGTTCGAGCGCCTCGAGGCACTCCAGCCACGATGGAGCTAGGGACGCTCCCCGGGGCAGGTCTGCGGCGAATTCGAGGCCGAAGCCGCCGTAGTTGAGAAGCGGGGGCACGTCGGCGCCGAACCGTGGAGGCAAGAGCCAAGTCAGAGGAACGCGGTTGTCGCCATTGCGGGTGACCTGCGCGCACCGCGGGTTGAGCTGGATGAGTCTAATGTCGTACAGTGATGATTGTATACTGAGGAAAGTGAAGTGGACCCTTAGCCCAAAATGTTGACAAAAAATGGTTGCAGTTTTGCTGTGCTAAGCGTGGTTTAGCGAAATCGTCCCAACGACGTAGATGGCTCCGGCCGACTCGTTCGGACCGCAGCGAGAACTGACTGAAGCGATTAGAACATCGCAAATCGAAAGGCTAACATCCACACCCGCAGGAAGGAAATATCTAGAGCTAGCGAAATGGGCAATCGTAAATAACACAGTGAACACTAAAACAGATCTGGGAAGAGGAATAAGAGAGCATCTTATTATCGCTCCCATACCCAGAAACATGCATCCCATCCACGACGCAGGCAGAAGGAAAAGCAGGGTCTCACAGCTGGCTGCTAAGCTAGGCAA
The DNA here is from genome assembly GCF_055824585.1 of Amblyomma mixtum. Lineage (NCBI taxonomy): Eukaryota > Metazoa > Arthropoda > Arachnida > Ixodida > Ixodidae > Amblyomma > Amblyomma mixtum. Next base: position 378,353,979 of record NC_143014.1, on the reverse strand, counting down.
GATGCCACTGCGAACCGTGGCCTACACTGATGCCGCGGTAGGCACGCTAGGAGACAACACCGTCTCCGTAGCCGTCGGGGACTCAGGCAGAACGTTACGCGTTGTAAGACACCTTGACTTAAAACCCCTTGTGGCGGAGGAGGTTGCAATAGCAATCGCTCTAACTCAGCCAGGTACCAAATACGTAGTACGCGACCAAGCCGCAATTAGAAATTACAATAAGGGACGCATCCACCAAATGGCGGCTAAATATCTAAAAGACTTCATCCCAGCCCACAGTATTCTAATCGTCTTCAGCCCAGCCCACTCGGGTGTGGTTGGAAACGAGGCCGCCCAGAGGCTCGCCCGCTCCTCTTTTACCCCGGGGAGCCGTGGACACCTCATACGAATTCAGCACTAAAGAAGAAACCAACACCTTTAATAGCATCACAGACAATCAGAAAAAGAGCAAAAGGATCTATCCTCCTCCGGATAGATCGCTTAGCTCGGCTGAGGCCTATGACTGGAGAAGACTCCAAGCTAGAAACTTCGCATCCCCGCTCTGGATGAGCTGGACAGGAGGTGACACGAGGGAGGATGCGGAGGTGTGCGAGTTCTGCGGGCATACCGCTACACTCGAACACATACTATGGAGATGCCCCAGTGCCCCAGGATATGGCAGAATTAATAATGCAGAGGAATGGGAGACCATACTCAGAAGTGGCGACCTTAGCATACAACGATACGCTACCCGCCTGGCAGCAGAAGCTGCGAGACTATATCGTTGCTAGTCTTCCAGCTGCGACGCTGCCCCTCCCCGGACGCCTGCGTGCGGACCCGGAGGGGCACGGGTCTTCTTCTGGCGGAAATAGTTTCTTCATCATCATCAACTGCAATCCGAAGGCCACAAGAGCGGCGCCGGCTCTTTTTTTCTGGCAAACGGCGAATCACGTGGTCAGTCACATGGCCACAGCTGCCAAGGCAGCGCTCGGCGCCACGGCGGCGCGCGTTTGCAGCTGCGGCGAGTGACGTGGCATGTCACGCGGCTGCCATACCTCCACCGCTCGTCCACTTGAAGGACAGATTGTGACACCGATGACTTCGGCTTGACTAGGCCAGTAAAGCTTTCGCTTTAATAAAATCATCTGCACCTTCTAGTCCTCGCAGCGAACAGTTGTCCTTTGAGGTTCTGATGGCTAGGTAGAACCTAAGCAATTCCTAACGGGTCTAGTGAATTTTGCGCGAGGCTGGGATGATCTGCAAGAGTGTATGACATAGCAGCCTACCACAGCAGAACCATTTTCATACAGTTTTGAAAATTACCGCGCGCGGCTGGCAAAATAACGAAAAATATAAAGTGGAGACAACTATACTTCTCATCCAAGCGTGTATTATTCCGGCCGTTTTTCATTATAATTGTGATGCTTGTGCACGGCGCTCAAGAATTATCAGTTGTGGTTTCTTTGTTTGTTTGTTTGACGGTTTCTGGCGTACCTCGAGGGCCTCACAAGCGAGGCGTTACATGAGGGTTGAGGTAGCTGAAAATGTCCTTGAAACACGATGTGCACAAAACACAGCGAGGGAATGACGCATAGAAAAAGGCACTTGTAATTGATTACAAGAATATGACACAAGGCGCAAACTGAAACAATCATACAGAATAGAACACTAAGCAATGAGACAAAAATATTTTTTTCTGCTGTTGGGAAATAGCCGGGTAGGTATCGATGACCGTATCGTAAGCGGATCTTCTTTTTGTGGTGCCATAAGTGCGCTAAATGTCCTCCGTAATACTCACGGAGAACTGCAACAAAATGACTTTTGTACCGGGTGTGACAGCTCCGTAGATTCAAAAGGCATTTTTTTTTTCCAACCCAGTACAGTATTCTAGTGCATGCAAGGTTGGTTATCACTCGCTTTTCTGCCTGCATAGCGCTGCCCAGTTCCCATGCAGACTACAGTGCACACTTGGATGACAGTACAGGTGTAAAGATCACCTGGACAACCATAAAGACTGCCCTCATCATTACAAGCGTACTGTCGGGGACAATAGTATCCAGGACGCTTGAGCCGCAACAGAAGCCCATAGGTCCGTTAGTAGCCCGTGGCTCTGCAAGCCATTTGTGGAGGTGAAAGTTGCGCTAGCATTATATAGTACGCCGAAGTTAATTGACGTGGTCTAAATCAACTGGCTCTTTTCACATGATTGCATTTCTTGCCTCCTGGAAGCTTTGGTTGCCGATAGTAAATAACCGCGCATAGCGAGATATCGTGCACTACTTGGTAGACTACGAAGACCATTTAGAGTGATTAATCGTATCCAAGGATGCAGCGGCGACACTGTTGTCAACACATCTAAACGCAAGCCTGCCTGGTTGGCTTCACCGCAAGAACTATGGTGGGTTTGTTAAGCTGGCTTCGCCGCATAACACATAAGTCGTGCAAAAAATGCGTGTGTAAGAGCGAGGACTACCCGAATGCAGGTACTCCTTGCTCTGGCGCACGCATTCTCTACACGACTTTATTGTTATGCGGTGAAACCAACCAACCAAAAACCCATTGTAATAGCAGGGTGAAGCCAACCACGCAGGGTCTTTTGTGGGCAATCAATAGAAATGCGTTACTCAGGCAGCTGCACCCAGTTCTGAACGTATGTATCTACAGTAGTTTCACTCTGTGAGACTGATCGTATAAGTTGCGCGACTAGCCTGCGCATGTCCGCCTCGTGGGGGCAGAACCGGAAAGAATGCGCTGGGATCGGCGATGCTGAAGAGCTCCTTGCTGCGTATCTGGGACAGTGAGGCTGGGTAGGCGTGCAGGAAAGGCCTCTCCTCCACACCCGCTTGCTCGGAGGCCTCGTCCTCGTCGTCCACTTGTAGCTCCTCGTAGAAGGTGTCCAGCTGGCTGGCCGTGGGAAGCCGCAGTCGGAAGCTGGCATCGCTGCTCGAGTTGGGTGACAAAGTCAAAGCCAAATAGCCTTATTTAGGAAAGAAGGGCTTCCTTGCAGCCAACCCCTCACCCACGCAGCACACCGAAGAGCAGTGAAATTACAAAATACGTCAAACAGCTTGAAGCGATACACACAGCCTAAATAGTATTTCTGTAGAGTGTATTGTCTGCATTTCTCCCATGAATCAACAATGCACTCCTACAACCACCAAAATCTTTAGCTGGCGTGTGTGACGGCCGCGTTTTCCGTGCTCCTGCGGCTTATGACGGAGCAAACTTGTGAAAATATCAAGTGTCAGCACAGGCTCACTTAGCCCGTGCTTAATATTGAGCCGCCGCGGTGGCTCAGTGGTAACGGCGCTCGGCTGCAGACCCGAAAGACGCGGGTTCAGTCCCAGCATTGGCGTTCGCATTCAGTGGAGGCGAAATTCTAGAGGCCGGTGTACTGTGCGATGTCAGTGCACGTTAAAGAACCCCAGATGGTCGAAATTTCCGGAGCGCTTCACTGCGGCGTCCCTCATAGCCCGAGTCGCTTTGGGAGGTTAAAAACCCCATAAACCAAACCAAACCAAGCCAAATCAAACCTTAATATTGAGCTTACCGCAAGTTTCCTTCATCGCAAAGCAGCACCAGTGCCGGACAGCGCTAGAATGCATAGCTTGAGCGCCGTGGGAAGGTGCTATGGCACGCTGTTCCCTCGCCGTCAAACGGCACTTGAAGGCTGAATAAAAGCGACGTCAGAACGGCGCTTCAGAGGGCTCTTGCCACGCCGTATTGTGCCGACACTGCCTTACCTAAATCACTCGTTTGTAAAGGGGTCATGACACCATTTTTCACACCCAAGCTGTTCATTCTGTGTTGTTCGCTATACATCTCGGAACAAATGAACATAATATAAGCTCATTTGATGCAGCGAGTAATTTGCAACTGAATTTTTAAACGTTCTCCTGAACCGTGTGGCAGTCAGGAAACACTGATGCGCTCGCGGTTCGTGACGACGTAGACTGAAAGTCACGTGTTTTCTCCCGACTGAACTGCGCGTAGTGAGCGTATGGAGTGTGAGTTGTTCGTTGTTCAGGCTTTGTTTGCGGTGACCTAAAGGGGGGAAGTTCTGCCGCGCTCTGCTCCGCATCGACTGCGCGCGCGGCAGTTTTGCGACAGACGACGGCGCTGTCAGTTTATGACGTCACTCAAGCTGCTTCAATATGGCCGCCGCTGCAAAAGGGAGGGACTCAAAGCCGATAACTTCAAAATTACAATTTTTAGTTCAAATACGCGCCTTACTTTTTTTCTAAGTACGCATAATATCGTCGTGGCTAGTAGCTGCAACGTAAATGCACGATTTGTTGGTAGGCCATGTCATGACCCCTTTAAGCTTTAGCAACACATAGGTTTTGTGCAGCCTGGATTGTCATCATCGTCAGAACAGTACTGGCGTTTCAGCTTTGCAGCGGAGCTTAGTGGTCTAATATCTCAGATAATAGTTTGTTCCATGTAAATCCATAACAAAAAATCACGTTACTGCAGTCTTACAGCCGCCTTTGTTAAAGTATGCTTTGCCGTTAGAACTTCCTTTTTGCGAGAAAGCCAACTTCAGAGAAGGAAGCCAGAAACTAGACGATGCTTGCACATTTACGGGTTGTAAAAAGACCGTCAGTAGGAGAAAAAATAAACGAAGCGTGAAGAAAAAAAAGCGCTGGTAACGGAGCGATAAAATAAAGGAACACAACTGGCACTGTTAGCAGTATAAAGAATAGACCGTGCACGCTAGTACCGTAAGATCGAAAAACAAGCTATATTAATTTAGAAAGTTGAAATAGCTGACTAGAAGGCGCATTTATTACTATCATTTCCTCACCCTCGAAAAGGCAGTTTTATTTTATAACCATATTTAAACCTTCAGTGTTTGGTTTCAATGCAAACGGCATTTTTGTTGAGGTACTTATCCACGCACTTTCACGTGAGGTACTTCAGACATTGGAGTCATCTTCCCTGGGTACCGATTTTTTTATTCCCTGAGACTGCAAGTGCGCAGTGAGCGCGTGATTTTTTACTGCAGGGCACTACCTGCAACGCTGAATGGATGCAATACAGCTTAGACCTCTCAGGTTTTAAAGCGTGAAGAGTTGGAAATATGAGAGCTGTCGCAGAACTGTTTCTGACATTTCGAGCAGAGAACGAGTGAAAGGTCCCGGAATTTTTCTATTGCCGCGTTTTTTTTTTGCAATGCATTGTAACGTCTGTTGTTAGTGGTACAGCATAGAAGAAGAAATGCGCAATCGCAGCGTTTATAAAATGATGTTTATAGCAGACTAATGCGGGTGAACAGTAGGAGTGGAAGTGCAGAAAAAATACCCCAGTGCCCGAGGTACCTGGGACTGTGATTTGCTCGGGGCGAGTGAATTTAATTGAGGTTGAATTAACGTTCACAAAAAAATTGCAGGGGACTCTAAAGCTTCTCTTTAAGTGCATGAGACGATAAAGTTAATGGATTAATGCCCATTATAGGGACAGTTATGCTCTGCCTTAACCTGACAGCGTTTATGAGTTAATGCCGATAGATGCGGAATTGGTAATCCTCTACATTCACAGATCCCACTCCTGGCGCAGTGGCGCAGCGATGCGCCACTGCCCAGCTGCGATGGCTCCCACCGGTGGGCCTTGTGCGGCCCAGGTTGCTCCTCCCGAGCAAACTCTCGCGGCTGATATTTAACTGAACTGCCGCCTGCCACGCTGGGCGGTTTGCTCACAATCCTGCCGCCAGGTTGCGATGGCGTCACAAGGTCACACGACCGAAGCAGCTCACTTGCCCCGGTTCATTTTTCCCTCACAATGCCGACAACGACGTCCGATTTTCTGCAGAACGGAAGCCTTAGCGCCATCGCATTAACACAGGGGCACCTAATCCCCTTATTTGTTGGCATTCGAAGCTGTTGATGCCTTTGCCGGAAGTGACTGACAGGGTATTCTGAGACCCAAGTTTCTCTTCCCGAGCTCTTCTTGTACATCACCTACCACGGTTGGCGGATGGAGGCTTCACACAGATAAACCTGGTCTGGCTACGTCACTTCCTGTCTGGTGAACTCACGTCCCTCTAGCCAATGGGATTTCTCCACTCCGTGACGTCAACGCCAGCCAGCCAATCAGGATTTTTGTGCACGACGGCGGACGGCGCCCGGTTTTTGCACCCGTGAGGGTTCAATGCTATCGCATAAAAGACCCAGCGCACATTATGACGACGACTCTTCGTGTCGTTTAAGCGCACTCACGTGGTCCGAAGCCTGATTCCTTGCTTCTTCATGAAGCTGACCATGGCCTCGGAGACGTCCCTGAAGATGAGCTCGGCCTCCTCCAAGCCGCTGTATGAGTCCAGCTTCTCCATGAACGGCAGCACGCTAGGGTACGGCATCAGTCTGTGCACAGCCTCGAAGCAGGTGGCCTCAGAGGTGCCGTACGAAAGCCTGCAATTCGTGAAGGGGTTTGAAGGGTACATCATGTCTCCGTTACAACAAAATGCATAAAGAAATAGCTGCTTCGGTGTCCTTATATCAGGTTGGTAAATTAGGCACGAACACTGCAGTGTCTCTGTGTCCTCTCTGTTTGTGTACATACTTGCTTTACAGCAGCCGACATTTCGATGTTAAAGTACCAACTAGTCCAAGCTTGATCAGCTTCAGATTTTATGTTTTGCGCCGAATCGTGTTCTTAGATGAATCAACTCACACAATTTAAACAGATGCTGCGTGCTGGTGAGAATTTTAAGGGGGGAAAAGTATACGCGACTGAGGTTGAAGTTCGCGGATGCTAACCGTTGCGGAAAATCCTGTGGCGAATACCATTCGTCAAGGAAATACGGGCATTTCGAGCACGGAATGCAGCAAATGCTTTCAATTCTCATTTTCACGTAGCGGTGACGGTAGTCCGGCAGTCAAGATGGCAGCGCAAAGATTCCGAAAGAAACTTTTTACTGGGGCTGACTTGCGCCCACAAAACTGAACAACTAGGTGGTGGCAATAGCAACAAGCGTGTTCTGCGCTCGTCGAAGAACAGGATCATCGCCGCCCTCAGCCGCGTTCAATTTAAAGCTAAGAACCTTGGTTTGGTTTGGTTTGGTTTGGTTTGGTTTATTGGGGTTTAACGTCCCAAAGCGACTGAGGCTATGAGAGACGCCGTAGTGAAGGGCTCCGGAAATTTCGACCACCTGGGGTTCTTTAACGTGCACTGACATCGCACAGCAAACGGGCCTCTAGAATTTCGCCTTCAAGAAATTCAGCCGCCGCGGCCGGGATCGAACCCGCGTCTTTCGGGTCAGCAGCCGAGCGCCGTAACCTCTGAGCCACCGAGGCGGGGCACTAAGAACCTTCGATATAAGGCACCAAAAGCAGCTACAACTGTCTCAAACAACATTGCAGAAGCAGTTGCATGTGGCTGCGATCATTCGAGATAAGTCTAGTCGCATCTCTAGTCTCAAACAAAATGATAAAGCCGGGTGTCGGCGGCTTTCAGCGTGAACAAACAAGCGGTACAAAGATACCACCATGAGGCATGGTTCGTAATATGTTCAGAGGTGGGCGCAAATATCGACGGTCGACTATCTATTTGTAGAGTTTCACTTGGTGCTTGTAGTAGACTGTAGTAATGAGGGGACTGCTTGAAAATTGGCTGTGACACGCGTTTCCGCTTTTCATTCGATGCATGGAACGAAAACAAGTCTTGACTACCCGATTCTACTTTGCGTCCTAAGCTCCTTCATCTAAACCTCAGACCTGCATCCCTCTCCGTAAGAAGCAGTTGCATCTCAAGACACCAAACGTCTGACCCCGCCCTGATCATTCATTCTTCGTACTTCAAATGAATGGAAACGGATGCCCACTTCTATTGCTGCAATCTCTGCCTGTATTGAATTCAAAGAAGCGATTACCACTTTTATATGTCGCATCACTTTTCTTTGTGATTCCTCCTGGCCTTGAGGGTATGGAAGTAAATAAATGAATAAATGGAAGCTCAGCTAAAAAAAATAGGAGAAGAAACTTAAGCTCCGCCGTAGGCGTATGACGAGATAGTGTAATGGGTTATTGTCTCTATATGCGGAATTGGTCATTCTCTACATTCATTGATCCTAGGGAGTCCTCCCTCGTACCACTCCTGGTGCAGCGGTTAAGCGATGCGCCACTGCCCTGCGATGGAAGGTGCTCCCAAAGCTGAGCCTTGAGAGGCCCAGGTTGCTCTTCCCGAGCTATAAATAATCACTTTGCTCACAATCCGGTGGACAGGTAGTGATGACGTCATATGGTCACGTGACCTAGGTGACCCACCTGCCGCCTAGGTTGCTCTATGGGGACCACCTGCCAGAATCATGCTCGTGATATTTCGCTCACAAAGCCGACCCCGGATTTTCTGGGTAACGGGGCATTTAACTCTATCTCGTTAAAAAAAAAAGAATGACTCTTGAACACGTACCTCCGGTCGGCTAGCGGTCCGAGGTATCGCACCACCTCCCATGTGATGTAGGCGGCCAGATCAGAGGCTTCTATCTCAAAGAGTAAAAAGTCTTGGTACGCGAGCACGACAGGGTGGCCCACCGCTGCCTCACTTCAATTGTTCAGCGTCAGCGGCGACGACACCGAGGGCCCGCTGTCCGCCAGCAGCGGGACGATGGCGTAGTATTGGTCGGGGTCTTCGTCGGGGATGACCGCAGACACCGCAAGGACGGACTCTTCCATAGACATGATGTGGTGCGTGATGAAGTCGACGTCATGGACGATTTCGTCGGTTACGTTCTCCTGCGGCGAGACCCAGGTGGAAGAAGTCTTCGGTTCAGTTCAGTTTATTTACACGTTTAAGAAACAGGGTTCCATATCTTCCTGTACTTTTGGGTGCATGAAGCGTTCAGCGCGGGAAAGATGACCGCTATTTAGTTCCCCACCAATAATGCATAAGCACTTCGGAAACAAGAAAGAGAGAGAAAAATATGAACTGTGAGAATAGAGTCTCGCCTTGGCGATTGGAATGGTTTACGAGGATTTAACTTCCCAAAGCGACTCTGGCTATGAGGGACGCTGTAGTGAAGGGCTCCGGATAATTTCGACCACCTGGGGTTCTTTCACGTGCACTGGTATCGCAGAGTACACGGGCCTCTAGAATTTCGCCTCCATAGAGATTCGAGTGTCGCAGCCGGGATCGAACCCGCGTCTTTGGGGTCAGCAGCCGAGCACCATAACCACTGAGCCACGGCGAATGGAATAGTTACGAAAAAAATTGGTATTTGACATACAGCGCTAGTTACAGCTTTCCACATGTTTGTTAAGTGTACATGAAGTCCTTTTTAGCGGCAAAATATAACGTGATATCAGCATTCGAGTCGAAGAACATCCAGAAATTGTTTCTTTGTAGGTGTACATTGCAGGTGAAAACTGGGGTGAGTACGGGTGCTGAGCTCACTCTGAATACGACGGACATGTAACTATAACTAAAGAGGTTACCAAGGTAAGCGCAGTTTATATGCGCCGTCCTTAATTTGCGCTGTGTGCAAAATAATCCTAACCATTCTCTTGGAGCATAGCGGAGTTTCGAGGCATGTTGCACTTCTAAGTAGTACCAGTCGCAGACGAGACTTGGGCGTTTGACTAAGTTTTGTGCGGATAAATTTCGAATGGGTGGAAATGCGTTGCCGTTATTGCATACGAAGCGAACATCAGGCGACATGTGGATGATCATGTCCGTGTCCCCGCCTGTAGCGTGCGGCCACTTATACTTTCTCTCACTTTTTTTCCGTGGAAGCATCAGTACCCATAAATAATTAGACGTAGTTTACTTTGATGGAAACATTTTCACGCTAAGATGATATTTGATAACTCTGAAAACGACGTTTGAGCAAAATTAAAAATTATAATGAAACTAGTTCAATATGAATATGCTATTACTATGTCTATCCGGTATGGCAATGCATTTCTTTCACATACGACTATCTGCTATGGCAATACCATTTCTTTCACAAGCCGACTTGAGAAAGAGCTTAAAAATGGCTTTAACAAAAATTAATACGTGTCTAATTCTTTGTCACCGCGAGCTTACTTAGACGGATTTCCGCAGAACAATTCCATGGCACGCAGGCAATGCAGGGAAGAAGAGCTGCTAAGACAGTGTTGAGAAGCTGCTAGCAAAAGCCAGTCAGTGTTCCTGGAGCCTTGATTCGTCTCAACGCGTGTAGCGCAAAGCTCATCTTCACGAAAAGCGGGCCCTAATGCGACCGCCGCGTTTCTTCTCAACTGAGATTGACAATAGAAAGAAATACGTGCATATTATGCAACCTGAAGAGACGAACGACAGAATAGGGGAGACGAAATGATTCCCTTTGTTCTTGTGGTGCCCGGTTCTGCACGATTCGGAAGAAAATGCATTTCAGGACATTTTTCTGCTGCAGTCGCCCCTCCCCTCCTGGGTAGTATATGTGCAGGGGACGACTTCAAGTGAACGCCTAATGGCATTGGCGACCATTACATGATAACTAAATATTTACGACACATAGCCTTCTACCCTTCACTACATGCAGAGAGGCATGCTCATAAAAGTCATCATGGTTATCATCCTTATCATAATAATAATAATGATAATCACATCATTTACACCTTGTGCGCTTACAATTTTTTTAGACAGTCTATTACTTTCATTATTTCATTATTACAGCGCAAAGACGGCACAGAACAAGAAGGGGACACAACAGCGCTGACTGTCAACTTGTTGTTTGTTGTTGTTCTGTGCCGGCTTGTTCTGTGCCGTCTTTGCGCTGTAATAATGAATGTAGGTAACCAACTCGCCCAAAATGTTGTATTACAGTCTATTACTATTGATAGACTTCTGTCCATAAAGTCTATAGACTCCCTATAGACAAATCCTAGAGAGGTGTATATAGAGAATACAAATGCTACAGACAGTCTATAAACAATCTATAGATTTATGGTCATCCACTTTTCATCGTGATCATCATCCTGACTACGCCCACTGCAGGGCAAAGGCCTCTCCCTTGTCTCTCCAATTAACCCTGTCCTTCGCCAGTTGCGGCCACCGTATTCTCGCAAATTTCTTAATCTCATCCGGCCACCTAACTTTCTGCCGCCCCCTGCTGCGCTTGCCTTCTCTTGGAATCCACTCCGTTAGCCTGAAGGACCAGCGGTTCTCTTGATTTCGCATTACATGCCCTGCCCAAGCCAACTTCTTCCTCTATACAGTCTATAGACTATGAATAGGCAAAAAGAAATATCCATAGGAAGGCAATACAGTGTACAAGAAGTCTATAGACTGTCTATAGACCATTTTTATAAGAGCACGACAAATGCCCCTCCTATCCATATCCAAATAACCCTCTCCTGAACCAGCCGCAGCATCCCCATCCCAGCCGATTCCCCATCTGACTGCCTGCCGTCCCTAGGTGTGTCTTCCCGCCCTCACAGTCCGCTCTGTTGCCCTCCATAGCGCGCGCATCAGGTTTCACGTGGAAGAAGGTACACACGTGTGCCACGACGGCGACGACGTATCTCTGGACGAACTCCAGGTAGGCCCCGTGGCGGCGCATGTGGTCCCTCTCGCGTCGCCAGTGCTCCAGGTCCGCTCTCCGGCCCATGAAGAGCAGCGGCCGGCCGTCGGGACGCCGCCACGTCGGGTGTCGGCGCAGGTCGAACAGCGTCTGACAAGGGTGCCGAAGAAGGCGTGCGTCACTCATGGCGTATCCACACTAGCCCTTTCGAAGTCAAAAGTGAGCGAATTTCAACGCCACGGCTCACTTTCCAGTGGAAAACCCCAACCTTCGTCAAACGTGGGCACAACCTCACTTCGGCTGCGGCTAAAATGTGGACACACACTTGGCTCCGGTTTTTATACGATGAGTTTGGATCTCGTAAATAAATGAGACAGCAAGAAAATTAAAAACAAATGCTGGCCTAGCTCATGGCCATTAGTCCCCGTTTACAAATTGAGTTGCTTGCAACACAAAACAAATCAAACAAGGGGCGGAAGAGGAGCCTCGGTCTGTTGAACAACGTTTCGCAGAGAGGGTTTGACTTGTTCATACCCAACAATTCTGGACGAAAGCATTTTTGGGCGGGAAATCTTTCATGAACGCATTTTTTGCATTTCACTGTAAGAGTCAATATATCCGCAGATAACCCGACGGAAGTCTTTAATTTTTTATTCTATTAACGTTTTTCCTATCATAAAAAGCGTTACCCATTTGTTTTCTGTGGTAGTCTTAAATTTTCGATGCGATCCATGGAACCACTTCAAAATAATGATTTTACTACATACCAGAAGAATGGGCTGTTACCTTCAATATTTCCGTAAAAGTGCCTTGCGATTTTTCAATTTTCAAAATTTTTGTCTGAAACTGTTCGACATGGACAAAGTCAAGCCATCTTGTCGAAACATTGGCTAGCAGAATAAGGCTCCCCTCCGACCCCTTGTTCAGTTTGTTTCGCGTCGTCAAGATTCTCAGCTTCCTGCCATCTATGCGGTTGCTAGCTCAACGTCGTGTGGTGCGCAAAGAAACTTTGCAGTAGGTGTCCAAATGCTAACTGAAGGTACAGGGAGCAATTTAGACACGTCGTGTCTGATGCCAGTGGCATACTCCTGTTGTGCGGATCACATCCTGAGCACGCCTCTGCGGCCACAGATATGTTCCATGCCGTAAGCGAAACTTCACCTTAATTAGATTTAAAACACCCTATTTCTGGCTTTTTTTTTTCGCTGCAGCAGTTTGCAAGAAGCTAGAAAGTTTCGATTCTTAAAACTTCCTGAAGACCCGTGAAGATTCGCTTTCCCCATATTTTACCAGTAAAATTTCCTGAAAAAGGGAAAATTCCCCGAGTTGGCCACCACTGCCGTTTGCTCAGCTGTCCAATGTGTCAGGTACGAGAATCATGTAGGCTTTTGCTTTGACATCGCCACTCAGAATCTCTGACAGCCCACGGAACACAGAATTTTTTTTACCTAAAAAATTTCGTGCTCATGCAAGCGTCCTGTCGACAGGATTTCTGGAATAGGGGAACAGCAGCGAACGATGACTTATCGCACGAAACGGTAAGGCAAAGAAAGATCAGTTGAGACAGCAGAGCGCGACGGCCTGCCTTGAGGTTGTAGTAGAGGTCGATCTTGATGGCCAGCTCGACGGGCCTCTTGACGTGGTTGGAGAAGCTGAGGCCCACGTCCCTGAGGAAGACGGCCAGGGCATCGGCGCGGTGTTCCGTGGAGGCCGCGAGGCAATCGCTGTACAACGCGGCCGCCTTCGCCGAGCTGGGCGTGGTCCTGTGGTCGCCGGTGACCACGAGTTCTTGCCTCTCTGACGTCGTAGTCCTGGACCATAGACGAGACACTGTGACGACGTTGTCACCATGTCAAAGATGTCGGACATCTTTCTGAGGGCGACGTGGGTGTCTTGGAATGCCTGGTTCAGAGTCCATGGTCGCCTTTAAGGGCGAACATGGTGCTTCAGTGTGTAGAGGATGAGAACATGTCGCCCCGTGAGAGCTATATGTATTCTGAGCCTCTGTTTACCCGGGCACTGGTTGAACAGGCAACTTGGCGAACGCCGAACAGGGAAAATAAATTCACCGCGGAAGCGGGCTTAACGTTTTGTTTTTCGAAACCTAGCAAAGCAGTAACGCCTTACACTTTCCGTAGATGCTATGCACAGTACACCGCCCCTGCCGCGCTCGTCATTTTTTGGCTACAGCTTGAAGCTACCCTGGAAGAAAACTTCAAAAGTCGCTTTCATGATTAATTTATTAATTCGTGCCGATATTACTTGAACTTTCTGCCTCTCCATCTTCCTCCACCCTTGCCTCTCTACAAGCAGCACTCACACAACCGGTCCATACACCTCCCCACCCTACACGCTCGCCCTAGAAATACACGGGATCGCCGATGCCATCACACACTTTACCACCCTACCCCCCGCCCCCGCATAGGTTGTCTATACGACTCGCACGCAGCTCTGCGTGCCTTCCACGAAAGAGCCCTCCCCTTCCCTATCCGATCGTTCTTAGATGCCGCCCTCTTAGCATTAAGCCCATGACCGGTGACCCTTCGGTGGATCCTTGGTCAAATAGGCATCCCTGGCAATGAGCTGGCTCACCAGCTTGCCTGCGAAACTATAAACCGTGCGCCGGGGATCTCATGGACGAGCCCACCGACGAAGCAGGCGCTCAGGGCTTACGAACACACTGTCGACGAATACTACAAGCAGCAAAAATTGGACTTAGCTGACTTTATCACCGCCACAACCATCCTTATCGATCCGTGAAGCTTGCATTCTTCGCCGAATACAGTTTAATCTCTTATATACACCAGCCAAGCTTTATCTGTACCGGTACGCTTCCACACCTCAGTGCCCAAACTGTCCAGACACATATGCAGACATAGAACACTGCCTTAAACATTGCTACGAAGCCTTCCAATCCCCCGCCTATCCACGATCATCAATTTGTAACAAGAGAAAAGTCGGTAGTGGCAATGTCAAAAGAAAAGCACTAAAACAAGATCGCGTTGAAACAAAATATTTCGAGGGACTTTCTTGGACATGCAAGTAATACCAATTTTCTTGTGCTCAAAATTTTTTAATATTATTGATAAGTGGCTTAATTACCCGTGGATTGCTTGATAAAATGTTGGATAGGAAAAGAAATGGGCTTGCGATTTACCTGGTTAAGCTAAATGCGACTAGGCGCCAACATGATCGCCCTTGTTTTGCTTTATTTCATTTACCCATTTCGCGTATCGCTTCGCCTTCGTTGTGCCTACATGCTGATATATGCGGGATTGGTCTTTCTCTATTGTACATTCGAAGATCGAAGAGGTCCTCCTACTGTTTCTGTATCCGTTAATCGATGCACCACTGGCCTAGCCGGTGGATGCTTCAAGCATAGCCATCGGTAAGGCTTGTGCGGCACAGGTTGCTCTTCCAGGGCAACTTCTCGCGACCAGTTAATTTAACTGCCACAAGCCATGGTACTCAGCTTACTAGCAAATCGGTGCGCAGGTTGTAATGACGCCACAACGTCACGTGACCTAGGCCGCAGGTGAACCATCTGCCTGCTCTGGCTTCATATACAGACACGATAGTTTTTAGCGCAAAAGCACTCATAAGCTCACCAACACCGACCAAGAATCTTGTCACCGTACGTACACCCTTTGCCAAAAGGAACCGAGCCACAGGTTTTTGCTTCTCAACCGTGTAACGGAGCCTTTACGGCACCCCTAAAGACAAAGGTGTCAAAATGTGAGTACAAGGGTTGAACTTTTGTAAGGCCGCCGCTCATTTCCGGCTACAACCACTTTGCAGGGCGCTGCCCCCGCGGAAGTGGTGGTCCGTTATAAACGGCAGCCGTCCCAAGCACAGGGCCGGTGGGGAGTTAGAGATGCACTTTTGAGGCACCGCACCGCTGCTATCTTCCCGGGGCGGCCCCCTCACGCCGGAGGTCATTGTCAGAAAGGCACCCAAGGTCGCATAACTGCCTGCGCTGCCCCGGGGCCTAGCCGAGGCGTCTTTGAGGGACGGTGATTCCAACTACGGTGTCTCTATCACATCTTAACCCAATGTGAGGGGGAAAACAGGAACCCTTCCTTAGCTGGTTCGCCGAGCCGCCAAAAGGCCGGTGCGATTGAGCGGCGCGTCGCAGCGAAAATTTCCAACTTGTTGAAACCTCGCCGCTCGGCGCAGCGACGACTCAAAACAGGTTTTTCCGAAAAACCTGTTTTGAGTCGTCGCTGCGACGAGCGGCGAGGTTTCAACAAGTTGGGAATTTTCGCTGCGACGCGCCGCTCAATCGCTCAGTCGCTTGCAACAAAGAGCTCCCAGGAAAAGACGATTAGAGCGTTTTTTGGCGATGCGTAGAACCACATCCGTTCCTCACTCTTATCCGCCTGCTCATCGATCACTCTTGTCCGAGCGTCCCACCGTTTGTGTACCGGCTTCTCTCTCATCTATTGTTTGCATATGACACGCACTGATGACAGGGGGTACGCATCTGTGCTAAGAACTTGACTTTCAGTCCGAGTGGAGAGGGGGGGGGGGGGCGGCGGTGTGCTTGGGACAGGTCGAAAGGAGAGCCCCAACGGGGAGTATGTGCATGCTCTTACCGAAGAGAGAGTGGTGTTGTGTTTGTTTTTTATTTTGTTTTCTTAGCGAGACCCTGGGTTTGAGGCTGAGCTCAACCCACGGGGTAGGTCAATGATTGGAGAATTGATGTTTGGGGCGGGCCACTGGAAATGACCGCCCCTATTTCTTTGTTACGGTTATAAAACCGAACCGAAGGAATGGAGTCCAGCCTGAGCTGGGGCTCCATGCTTAGCATGTAACATTCTGCTACTTAGGCTCTAACCTGCTAGGTCGATGAGTAAAGTAGCGCAAAGTGTGTTTTTCTTGTAAATTCATTTCTGCTGTTTCCAGTTTTACTCCTTGTACATGTATGCTGTAAATATATGCTCCTCTATCTGTCATCATCTACAAGAACGCCTCCTGGTCTTCCTCCACGCCGAATTCACTAGAGGAAGCGTTTGGAAACCTTCATTTGAAGTAACGAACAAAAGAGGATCCTAAAATCTTTACTCCTTTCTTTACTCAGATTCACAGCTTAAGAGCAGCTGTAGTTGCTTCGCTACGCGACTAAGGAAGGAACCACCGTTGCCCGGTTACTTTTGGCAAAGACTGTACGTTCACTACTCGCCATATGTATCAGCGTCAAATGAAACGCGAACAAGAGAACTGGTTGGTTGGTTTATGGGGTTTAACGTCCCAAAGCGACTAAGGCTGAAACGCAAGCAGTACAACTCGCTGATATTATACTAGAGAGGCAAAATACAAGAGCAGTTGATTTTCCCATCGAAGGCGAAAAAACCACTCTTCCGAAGTGTTAATAGGACACCCCTGTATTTCATCTGCAGCCGCTAATGTGCTTGATTTTTTGTGCTCGCGTTTCAGGTGTTTTGTTCGCGTTTCATTTGACGCTAATAGTACGTACGTCTTGTGCCGTTGCTGAGCAACCGAGTTACTGCATGACCTTAATCGAGTTACTCGGGTAAGAACGGGTAAGTTCGGAGGAGCGTCACGCCAGCTGCGCGACAGGTTTCTCAGGAAGAGCAGCATTGGTCGCACAATTCCTACCGGTGGCTGTGATGGGAACAGCCACCTTCCAGTGCAGTGACGCACCGCTTACCCGCTGCATAACTGCTCTGGTAGTGGTATGAGCAGTCGCCGCCATCTCAGAATGTTAATTAGAGAATGACCAAATCTGCATATATGGGCCTCAACCGACTAAGGATATCACTTCTTACCCTTAAGCCGGAGCTTAAGTGTCCCCTCCGATTGAAGAATGGACACTCTTTCATTCGCACGTCTGCTCGGATTAACCACGTTAAACACCTATTTCGCTGGCGAAGCATGCAGTGCTAGCGCGCTAAAGGAATGATGGATTGTTTGATCCATGGACAGGAGTCCCCGTCCTGTCCTCATCTTTCTGTGTCCTGTTTCAACGCTACGTTTCAACGCTACGTTTCACATTAGTGGGTCAGTGAGTGAGTTAGAGTGAGTGAGTGAGTGAGTGAGTGAGTTAGTGAGTGCGTAAGTGAGTGAGTGAGTGAGCGAGCGAGCGATGAGTGAGTGAGTTAGAGCGAGTGAGTGAGTGAGTTAGAGTGAGTGAGTGCGTGAGTGAGTGAGAGAGTGAGCGAGCGAGTGAGTGAGTGAGCGAGCGATGAGTGAGTGAGTGAGTGAGCGAGCGAGCGAGCGATGAGTGAGTGAGTGAGCGATGAGTGAGTGAGTGAGTGAGTGAGCGATAAGTGAGTGAGTGAGTGAGTGAGCGATAAGTGAGTGAGTGAGTGAGCGAGCGATGAGTGAGTGAGTGAGCGATGAGTGAGTGAGTGAGTGAGTGAGCGATGAGTGAGTGAGTGAGTGAGCGATAAGTGAGTGAGTGAGCGATGAGTGAGTGAGTGAGTGAGCGATAAGTGAGTGAGTGAGTGAGTGAGTGAGCGAGCGATGAGTGAGTGAGTGAGTGAGTGAGTGAGCGATGAGTGAGCGATGAGTGAGTGAGTGAGCGATGAGTGAGTGAGCGATAAGTGAGTGAGTGAGTGAGCGAGCGATGAGTGAGTGAGTGAGCGATGAGTGAGCGATGAGTGAGTGAGTGAGTGAGTGAGTGAGTGAGTGAGTGAGTGAGTGAGTGAGTGAGTGATGCCCACCCTTCTCACCTCGTGCTGTTGGCCGGGCGGGGCACCGTTGTCGTCGACGCACGCCGTGCCATGCTCCTGAGCCTGGAGCGCGCCTGCCAGGCGAGCAGCGCGGCCTGCGTGTCGCAGGTGCTGACGAAGGAGGGCTGCTGCAGCCAGCCGGAACGCACGAATGCGTAGAAGTCATCGCACGGGCTGGCGCTGCTGCTCAGTGTCTCCTGTAATCAACGACAGAGGGAAGCACGGGTCAGTGACATACGCGCACATTTTGCACTTTATGGGGTTTAACGTCCCCAAGCTACTCGGGCTATGAGGGACGCCGCTCTGGAGGGAATTTCGACCACTGGGGTTCTTTAGCGTGCAGTGACATCGCACAGTACACGGGCCTCTGGAATTTCGCCTCCATCGAAATTCAGCCGCTGCGGCCGGGATCAAACCCGCGTCTTTTGGGTCAGCAGCCGAGCACCATAACCACTGAGCCACCGCGGCGGGGCATGTCTGACGGGGGTGTCACGGCGTCACGCTCTTCACCTCGCGCCGGCCGGGAGTTCTTGGCATGCGCGCTCATAAAACATCGAAAATAAAACCATCTGCTGAGAAATATGCGCAGTGACGACTAGATTTCGGTGTAATCACCTTCCGAGAATCAATTTTCAGCGTTTTTGATCAATTTTAAGATTTTGATTCAGTATCCCTTTAAGCATTTTTGAAACAGCGCAACAAAGACGGGACGTGGAAACTAAGGGGTAAAGACAAACAGGCGCTGTACACATGTTAGAGCCCATTGAACTAGAAATAACATTGAGTAAAGCAGAAATTTGGGCAAGTTGGTATGTATTCATTTTTGAAACAGCGCAACAAAGACGGGACGTGGAAACTAAGGGGTAAAGACCCCTTTACCCCTTAGTTTCCACGTCCCGTCTTTGTTGCGCTGTTTCAAAAATGAATACATACCAACTTGCCCAAATTTCTGCTTTATCCCTTTAAGCATCTTGCCTTGAGCAGTGCTCCGGCCAGGCGGCACGAAGTGGCGTTGCAGAGCTGCGCCGGGCGCCGCGGCGTGCCCTTGGAGGCCACGTTACCCAGCGCCATCGGCCGGTGGCTACGCGTGAGCACCAGGAGCACCGTAGTCATCACCACCACCAGGGCGAGCAGGACAAACCTGGTGCGAACCAGTAGCGTTTGTTGGTAGGGGCTGAGGCGGTGCTCCGTCAAGCTGAAGTCCATGGCTGCGATAAAAAGGACCGGAGGTGGTGGTGGTGAAAAACTTTAATGCTCATAGAGAGCTTGGGGGTCACAAAACCCCGCTGCATGGTCGGTATCCTTAGTCCGGGACACCGCACGACGAGGCCGCGTCTCGCGCCCGCTTTACTAGAGCCCTTTGGGACTCCAGTGTAGAGCAGTTGAGGAGAGCAGTGTCCCATGCCTCTCGGGTGGGGGTAGGGGAAGGGGGAAGGTGAGGATTCTGAGTACATGCCCACACCATGTGAAAGATATTGCAGATCTCCCCACAGTGCGGGCAGCGCCCATCTATGTTCGGAACAAAGTGTTTTGCTATCGCAGGGCAGAGAAGAGTTCCTGTCTGCAGGCGCCGCAGAGTTCGCTCCTCCGCCTTACTCAGCCCCTTGGCAGGTGCAGGGTAGAGGCGGTGGCTGTCGCAGTAATGACTTACGGTTTCGCGGAACTGTAGAAGCGGTTGATGAGCTTCTGAGCCAGGAGAGCTAGGATGAGGAACCCCGTCTGTTAGCGCTCGGGAGGCCGCATCAGCGGCCTCATTGCCTCGTAAACCCTGGTGGCCAGGAGCCTAGTTTACGTTTGTGCGAGTTGGATCGGCGGGAGCGCGTCTTAGAATTTGGGAGGCAAGAGGTGTTATTTCCTCTGCAAGATAATGTTCACAGGTCCGGCGAGAGTCTGTACTAACCGTTCTCGATTTTGGATCGGCGGCAGCGAGAGCTATTGCAACTTCCTCCACTCGTGTTGAATTTGGGGCCCGAAAAGATAGCCCATCGACATTCATTCCCCGGTGGATTACGGCAGCCGTGTAGAATCCCGCGGACGACGGCCCTTTGATGTCGACGTAGTAGACGCCCTCTTTAGACCCATATTGCCTCTCAAGCGTGCGAACCCGCGCTTGTCGTCTGCCTTCATGTGAAGCCATGTCCATGTTACGCGGGAGCGGAGCGACCCAGAGCATGTGGCGCCACAGCACCGGGATGTTCTCCGTCCCCTCAACCAGTGCTCTTAATGGGAGACACCCAACGAAAGACCCTTTCATACTTTCTTTTTTTTCGGGGGGGGGGGGGGGGGGGGGGGGGGGGGGGGGGGGGCTTAGTCTCGTACAGTGGCGAGTACAACAGTTTAGCATTGCTGAAGTGATGAATCATCAGAGCGGTGGAATGACAAGGCGTGAGGCTGTGGTTCACAAACATGCCAATAACGCGAATTCAGGCAGTTTCCACTCTTCAATTTACGGAAAGTTCAGCACAGACACCGCCTGAAAACAACTGTCTTACAGCGCAGCTGCTTGGGGCCCATTCCTAGGTTGAGCGTCGTTGGTGAAAAATATTAGTTTTGCGGTGGCGCAATGGTTATCGCGCTCGGCTGCTGACCCGAAAGACGCGGGTTCGATCCTGACCTCGGCGGTCGAATTTCGATGGAAGAGCAATTGCAGAGGCCCGTGTACCGTGCGATGTCGCTGCACGTTAAAGAACCCCAGGTGGTCGAAACTTCCGGAGCCCTCCACTACGGCGTGCCTCATAGCCTGAGTCGCTTTCGGAGGTTAAACCCCATAAACCAAACCAAACGAATGTTTTCAGGAAAGAAATCCACACTATCACACCCTGTTAGAAGCCTCAACCGCGCCTTGACGGAAGAGGCACGGGCGCCTTTTGAGTTTCGCCTCCAGCGAAACGACCGCCGGTCGAACCCGGCCGCGGCGGCCGCGGTTCGATAGAGACGAAATTCAAGAGGCCCGGATACTGTGCGATGTCAGTGCACGTTAAAAAAACCCAGGTGGTAAAAGTTATTCCGAAGCCTTTCACTATGGCTGCTCTTTCTCCCTTCCTTCTTCCACTCTCAGCTTCCTTCCCTAACGGTGAGGTTGAGGTGTCCACAGAGAAGTGAGACAGTTTCCACGCCTTTTATTTCCTGAAAAGCAGTTATTCATTTGGGGCGAAATAAAGGAAACAGGCGCTGCAGTGGAAGACTAACAAGAGGAGCGCTTTTAAACGTACTTTGCCTTTCACGTGACCCTGGCCAACATCAACTAAGTGTATTTGACCTGGCATATGGTGTTGGTTTAAGTGGAACAGGTGTGGCAATGGGTGTCGGCCAAGGTGCGTTTCCTTCCTGGCAGAGGATGCAGCTAAGCAGCCCCTGTCTATTCATTACCCCAGGGTAGGACAATACATCTGTCTGGAACTCTCGCACGTAAGGCGTATTGGAAGCCGAGGATGAACGGAGAAGCGTAAAGCTGGGTTAATCACATGCAAGTTCTGCGGCCTCACCTTGTTGTGATCGTCAGTGTTGTGGTCCTCGTTATAGTTGTCGTTGTACGTTTATGGACGCAATCGTGTTTTCTTCGGTGTCGAGCAAGAAGGCAGTTTTCGTGGCCGCACCCACCCTCTTCTTCTCGTCGACCACACGCTCTTGGTAAGAACCAGCCTGCGTGTTGGTAATGATGATGATGTCCTCCTGCGTGTTGCCGGTTTAGGGCATGAGACAAGCCACAATTATTTGCCTTTTCTTAACTTCCTACAGCAGCGTGAATATCACATATTATCGATAAAAACAATGTTGAATCTCGAAACTTCCTCCACAATTATATATATATTTTTTTCCATTAGTAAGCACTTTAAGAGCGCTAGCTCTTATTCATCACGTTTCTCGATTTATTGGCGTCTGCTGCCACATCCCTTCGGCGTGAAATTTTCTGTCCGTGAATTCAACATGGCGGCCCCCATAGTAAATCGATATAGCAACCCAATTTGTGATTGATTGGTGACGTCATTAGTATATCGAAAAGGTGATTAGTGACGTCACTGATTTTATGACGTCTTAATTCACTAGTCACATGACAATGTTTAATTGCTTTTAACTCAGTAATTAATGAGGCATCATAAAACAAATTAAATATTTCGAATCTTCTCATGAGTAGAACAGGTTAGACACCAAAATTAACTTATCAAGTTAATATTTAGTTATGGTTACGCTTATATTTAATTGCTTATAATTAACTAACACATAACATCATGATCTAAGCGATGGATATTCGAACGGGCTCGATGAGTACGGCATGTTAGACACCAGTATCGTCTAATTAGGTAAATATTTACTTATAATTAGGCTTAACATGGCGGCCATGTCGTCAGCACTTGGCAGCTCATAATTTCATATCTCACGGCGACCGGATACCTACCGCCTTGAGGTGAGGAAAAATGGCCTTCCAAAGATTCGAAAAACTTTCCCGGCCCAAATTGGTCAGAAATATCCGACCTCAAGGCGGTAAGCGTCCGCTCGCTGTATGCTATGGAAAAGCAGCCTAATCACGTGGCAATACAACACATGGACAATAGATGGCGCTACCGAACAGCCCTCTTCCATTCTCTTAAAAGAAAATAGATGCAAAGTTTTTGCTTGCGCGTTTTCTTCTCTCAAACTATGCATTAGACATTTGTACACTTGAAACACCCCCTGGTATTCGCCTACAACCGCTAAATAATTTATAATTGAGTTTCTTTTTCACACTCTTTCGTTTCATCAATCGAACGATGGATGTGGCGTGTAGTTGAACTTCAGATCACGTGAGGCACGAAAACAACGGCAATAACCACTGATACATGGTCTATTGTAACTCTAGCTCTTGAAGCAGGCTGGTATGAGTGCTGTAGTGAGTTGAAACTATATATCAGCGTTTATTTTGCAGTTTTTTTCGTGCCCCACGTGACCTAAAGTTCAACTCCACGCCACAGCCCTCATTCGATTGATGAAACAGAAATCGAAACAGCATGAGAGAAGAAATTCAATTGTAAATTATTTAGTGGTCGTAGGCGAATACCACGCGGTGAACCATGTATTCTAATGCATAACGCATCTTTGGAAAGACAGAAACACGTGATAAAATTTGGTGTCTCTAGTCCTTTAACGTTACGCATATCATTTACCTTACTGACGTCATGCCTGCGAGAATGTCTAACACGCATGGCAAAGTGCCGAAGCTTCTGAAGCGCTCATTACCTTGTCGAAGAAAATAGTAACGTCAAACCACATTGCCTCAACTGCGACACGCCAAGCGATATCAACCTCGCAATCGCCTCGGCTCCTAAACCTGGATGATGCCACTCTCCTTTTAAAGACAAAGGAGCAGCTCCGGCGCCGCACACGTTTTCATCCCTTCTTGTGAGGTAACGCTCCACTTCGGCCTTACCCGTTCAGATGAGGTCGCGTTTCGCAGGATCCTAGTCAGGGTTGCCCTCACTCCTTCCATAAATTGAAATTGGGTGCAATTTCCAAACTCATGTCCCCACCACTGAGCCACCGCGGCGGGTAACGTTTCGATGGAGGCGAAACGCAAAAGGCGCCCATGTGATGTGCGATGTCAGTGCACGTTAAAGAACCCCAGGTGGTCGAAATTACGCCGGAGAACTCCACTACGGCACCTCTCTCTTCTTTCACTTCCATCTTCCTCTCTTCCCTTACGGCGCGGTTCAGGTATCCACCGAGATATTGGAGACAGATACTGCCCCATTTCCTTTCCTCAAAAAATCAATTTACCATGTCCCCGCCCAGTGTATCCACACTGAATCCCGGAATACTGAGGCCGTTATCTAATGCCTGCTGTGGGTTTGTACCACGCTAAAGCCGACGAGAATGCGGTGGCATGGCAGCAGGGGGTCTCCCGCCGATCAATCCTGCGTAACATACCTCTTGGACGCAGGAACCGCATCATCGGTCACACCTCGACTTGATTAGAATGGCGCATTAGAATGGCCAACTCCCCGCCCCCTCCCCCCCCCCCCGTCATCGGACTTCAGGAAACGTACTTGTGAAGCCTGCTGCATGCCTCGTTATGCATCCTCAGCCACCGCAACCTCTCGAAAGAGGAATGGCATCGCGTCCTCGACCCTCCCAAGCTTCGGACTTCTAGATGTGCTAGGAAGACGTGCTAAACAGCTTAGAAGCAAACCTCTCGGGCTGTACACTTTTGACGGGGGCTGTAAATGGCGGTAGTGTCCACCTGCTAAACGCCATGCTTGCGCACAATATTTCGTGCTTAGTAATGCTAAGAATAAATAAATTGCATTTTTGGGGGCGAGGGGGGGGGAGGAAGTGACGCAGTAACTGTCACATATGTCAGTGGACACGCGAACCGTGCCGTAGGTAAAGGAAGCCGCCAACGAATTTGTTTTTTAATTCTCTCTTTACAACGAAATTTCTCTCTCTCTCTTTCTCTGTTGTCACTGCGCGGTTCCACTGACAAAAAATGAGCCAGTTATGCGCCTTTCCTTTATTCAAATCCAGGGGGGGGGGGGGGGGGTGAAAACGTTCATTTGGAAGGGACGGGAGGTGTGTTTGGTGGTGGTGAAAATATTTTAATGAAATTGTTTAGGAGGTTGTTGCGGCGGTTGGAGCTCTCAGTCCGGAACCCCACTGGCGTAGGCTGCTGTCCGAGCTATAGGGACCGGTCCTTACAAGCACTTGCTAGAGGCCCCTAGTTTGGAACCCAGTGGCGGTGGCCGCCGCCCGGGCGCGCCCGACTAAGGCTTCTCGACTGCGAACAAGGTTATACTGGGAATTGAGCAGTCTTATTTGCTCCGTGCAAGCGGTCTCCCGAGTCCGTGAACATCTATCATGCGACCTCAGGTCTGGGTACACGTGGTACGCCCATACCGGGTTCATAAATGTATTAGCTTGCAGCCGCCTCCACTCGACAGCTTCTCTGTTTCTGTTATTCTGTTATTTTATTTTGGGTCTACAGGGAGATGGGGGGGGGGGGGGGGCGGGTACGAGCCTACCTCCCAATTTGTAATGGTCAATTATTTCCCGTAATTTTTCAGACGCTCCTCTTTCCCCCAGTGCTCGGGAGGCTCTACGGCTACCCGGAAATAGAGAACTCGGGCTAGCTCGTGAGACACCTCGTTATCGGGGATGACGGCGTGTGCGGGTGTCCAAATTAACTGAATTTTCCTGTTCAGCGGTTGTTGGCTAAGGATCTTGGCCGCTTCCGGCGAGATGCTGCCTCGTCCAAAATTTTGAATGGCAGTCTTACTGTCGCTTACTACAAATTTTGATCTTGTTCCTACGCAGGCGAGCGCTATAGCAACTTCCTCCGTAGTCTCTATGCTGCGCCCCCGGATGGCGGCCGCGGATACTGGCGCACCACGGCCGTTGACGACCGAAGCCACTGCCGCTCCCGTCCTGCCACCCGCCGCATCAACGGACGCTACATCCGCTCTCTCCAGCTCTAGAGCCTCGGCTCGCTTAACCCTGCATTCTACGTTGAACTCCGGCTGCACATTTTTCGGGAAAGGCGGGACCAACAAGGCATTACTTCGTTCTCTGTCGATTGCAACTTTTATTTTGATCCCCCTTTCGAGATTTATTCCAACTTTTGCTAGGACTACCCTGCCTGTTTCCATTGTGCTGTATCTCGGATTGAGGGCGAGGGGGACCCTAGACAACATCATTTGGGAGTGCCCAAATTCTCCCGGGATGGGCAAAAAACATTGACAGGAGAGAAGCCTGGGAGACCCCAATAAGAAGCCCGAACCCTGACCTCCAGCGCACCACCGTCCATCTGACCGAAGAGGCTGCTACCAGTCAATTGGACTGCCAGCCAGCCTCTAACCGCGGACGCGCAACTCCTCGTCTCCCAGGCCTGCGTGCCGGGGGCGGGGATAAACGTATTTCATGATGGAAACGAAAGTTGTTCAATCAATCGAGTACGTGAAGGGCAGGGAACGCAGAAGAACCGAGACCCCTAGCGGAAGGCCGAGTATGCACGAGAGCGCAGAGGCGTCCAACCGCCCAGTCGCCCGTGAAACGTCAGATTGGGCCTGCAGCTCCAGGCCTCTCGGCCGCTAATGCCAGTCAGCTTCTTCTGACTAATGCACTGCGGTGGCTTAGTGGTTATGGCGCTCGGTTGCTGACCAAAAGTCAAGGGTTTGATCCCGGCCGCGGCAGTTCATTTTCGATGGGGGCTAAATTCTAGAGTCCCGTGTAATGTGCGATTTCAAGGACCCCAGGTGGTCGAAATTTACGGAGCCCTTCACTGCGGCGTCCCTCATAGCCTGAGTCGCTTTGGGACGTTAAACCACCATAAATCCATAAGCGCTAAGGTGGTAACCCTAGACCCATTATTTTTAAGCATGAAATGCTTTTAGCTCCTGTTGTCGGCAGTGTGGTGACGTCACGCCGAGACCGAGGGCTAACATCTGGGCAATGAATTCCGCTGATCCGGGCACTGAATTCCACACATCCGGGATCTGAAACGAGAGCATCCGGGCACCGTACGAGATTTGACGACACACTCTAAGCCCTCCTACAGGACCGGCATACAAGCGCCGGCCTACAGCGCTCCGACTACAGCGCAACACGTCTACAGAAAAACTCATGGCCCTGGGATTACATAACACCTCTGAGGAGCTACGAGAGGCGCAGCTTGAGTCGCAAAAACTCAGGCTGTTGCAGACAACTACTGGAAGAGCGCGCCTACAGAGGCTCGGATACCGAGAGCAGATGCGAGAAATGACGAGGACGGAAACCATCCCCGACGAGCTTCGCAAGACCCTCAAGGTAGCGCCAATACCAAGAATCATGGATCCCAACCTCCATCGAGGCAGAAGAGATGCGAGGGCCGAATTCATTGAGAAAACATACGCTCCTCAAGCCATGACCGTGCATGCAGACGCGAGGAGGAGATACCAAAATCGCTGTGGCGGCGGTGGTCGATTCGTCTTTACTCGAAATGACCAGCACGTCTCTCCGAAGCTGCACAGCTGCAGAGTCCGAGGAAGTAGCCGTTGCTCTAGCGGTGGCGGAGGGCTACAGAACCGAGCGGTCGCTAACAGTACTCACGGACTCTCACACAGCCTGCCGAAATTACATAAATGGCAGGATAGGTCGTCACGCACTCCGTATACTCCTCGCAGCGAGCGACAGAATTAAAAACCAGGAAGAACAAAACGACAAGATCCCACACAAAATTGTGTGGGTACCGGGGCACACGGGGGTGGCAGGGAACCAAGAGGCCGACAGGATATTTCGAGGATACATTGCTGTCCGAGCATTCGACGAGACAGAGGAACTCGTGCCAGCACCCAGGGAATACTCGGCCATACTATAAAACTATAGAGGCAGAAGAATACGATATCCCCCGCCACACAAATCTCTCAGCAGTGAAGAAGCTGTCACTTAGAGACAATTACAAGCAGGCTCTTTCCCAAACCTACATATACTAAACAAAATGCACCCTACGATACACGCGGACAAATGTCCCTGGTGCGACAAAAAACGTACTCTATATCACATCACATGGGCCTGCCAAAACATAGACGTGGTCCCCAAAATACAAAATTCGAGTGCGGAGCAATGAGAGACTCTGCTGTCCAGCGACCGCTGTGAAGACCAACGAAGTCTGGTACAGCGAGCTCAACGGGCGGCAGTGGCTAGCGGAGCCCTGGACTGAGGACAACCGACCATTGATTAGAGGCGGACGACTTCGATAGAGAAGGCTCCTGGGTATAGAACCAAGACGTCTCTGAAGGTGCCCCCAAACCGCAGGAAAAAGCATTAGTTAAATTACAGTTTTCCCTTCCTTCCTTCCTTCGCGCCGAACGGGTGTTAGCGTTCCTTCTTTCCTCTACGGTGCGGTTCGGGTGTCCACCGAGATGACAGAGAGAGAGAGAGAGAGAGAGAGAGAGAGAGAAAAACTCTATTGTAACAGGAATTCGGGGCACGCCCCAGGGTCCCTGCACGACCCCACTGCACTTAAGTGTTTATGTTCCTAAGGCCCATAACACTGGTAGCCCGGCCGGTGGCGGTGGCACGGCCGCGTCCTCCGAGCGCAGCAGGGTCTCCCAGTCCTCCCAGGTCTTGAGGTTCTCTAGGTCATGACAGAGAATTACTGTGTAATTTCCTTTCCTCAAGAAGCGTCGCGTTCAAAGGGCAACACATCGCGCCAAACGAGTGGTGGCGTTGCGTGGACTGCCTTGCCTGGCAGCGCTACAACACGCGACAGAAAGGCGAAGCTTAAGCGTCATTAATTAGCAGTTAAGTAGTAGTTAGTCATTAATCAGTATTTAGTCACTAATTAGTAATGTGTCATTAATTCGTCATCAATTATGTGTTTCGTAATCCAGTGGTGACGTCACCAGTGCCACATAGGCAAAGTGGTGCGGAAAACGCTTTCGCCTCTACGCACTTTAGACAGCCGCCGCGGTGGCTTAGCGGTTATGGTGCTCGGCTGCTGACCCAAAAGACGCGGGTTCGATCCCGGCCGCGGCGGCTAGAATTTCTTTGGAGGAGAAATTCTAGAGGCCCGTGTACTGTGCGATGTCAGTGCACGTTAAAGAACCCCAGGTGGTCGAAATTTCCGGAGACCTCCACTACGGCGTCTCTCATAGCTTTAGTCGCTTTGTGACGTTAAACCCCATAAACCAAACCAAACCAAACCAAAGCACTTTAGACAGTTTCGAACGCGCTGCATATACGTTCTTGTCAGGCCTGCGTCTCGTCGTGTCCGCGTACGCTTCGTGTTATGCCCATAAACATTTCATGCTTACTCTACTCTCGGTTACGGGAGAGGCAGAGTTTTAATAGTAAACGCTGCCGTTGGTTTACGAAGCGACGTCATCGAAGTGAGCCATTTCAGCGTCGTGTTTGAGGAGAGGAAATGGCACAGTATCTGTCTCACATATCTCGGTGGGCACCTGAACCGCGCCTTAAGGGGAGGGAGGAAGTTGGGAGTGAAATAAGAGAGGAAGAAGCGCCGCAGTGAAGGTCTCCGGATTAATTTCGACCACTTTGAGATCTTTAACGTTCACTGACATCGCACAGCACACAGGCGCCTTTTGTGTTCCGCCTCATCGAAACGCGGCCGCCGCGGTCGGGTTCGAACCCGGGTACTCCGGCTCGGTAGACGAGCGCCTTAACCACTGAGCCACCGCGGCGGGTGTGGTTGTGCTTCCTATCCAGTGTCCGGAACGCACTCAGTGTTACAGACACCAAGCCGCTTATAGTTGCCCGATACGCCGTAGCTTTAGCTCTCTAACCAGGTTCAGCAGTAGTTGAACCGCAGCATTTATGTTGCGAAAGCAACCCTCTGACAGCCAAAGCGAAACATCGGGTGGCCGCAGTGGCGCCGTAGCTACGCTGGCCTTTTTGAAGCGAAAAGCTTCACTACAGCTTCACTACAGAAAAGCTTCACTAGAGCCGGGCTTCACGTGAGCCGAACTGGTGAGTTATGCGCATGCGCGAAACCGAGTGACGTCACGCGCCGCGCAGGTGGTCGCTCCTCGCCGCCGCCGACTCCGTCGTCTGAAGTTTCGGCGCAGCCGCGCGCTACTGCGCATGTGCGTCGCCTCCTCGCTGTCGCTGCAACTACGCGCTTCGCCTCCTCGCCCAACGTTTGACCTCTCGTTGCAGCCGTGTGTTGCCCGCGTCGCAGCCGGCAACCCTCCTCTCCGCATTCCTGCGGGCAGTTCTAACCGCGCCGATTTCCGTCTCCTCCTCTGCCTCCGTACAGGCAGTGTGTGGACGGCCGTCAAACCAAGCATAGCTGAAGCTTTTCGCTTGTATATCCAGGCTTAACCAGAGCTAAGCCACTGCCTAATTTTTTTTGTAGCGTGAGCTACATTGGTCACAGTCTCACTGTATCGCGTGCTCTCTTGTTCGACCATACTGCTCATGCGCGAGGAGCAAGTGACGTCACTATGCACAGCTGGCGCGCCTGGGTCACCGCGAAGATGTTTACCCGGATCTCAACTATGTGAAGTGTCGAAGATGCGGCGCGAAGCGCCCGGAGTCGGGACATGCTTGTGACGCGAAGTGTCAGCTGTGCGGCAAAAATCACTCGCTCGGCGACAAGAAGTGCAGGGAAATCTACAGGACTCCTTATCTGATCAAGAAATGGCAGTGGGAGCAAAAAAATGGCTGTGGCTTAGCTTGGTTAAGCCCGGTAATTGCAAAAGCAACATCCGTAGTTACGCCATGGTTCAGCTGGTAGTGTAGCTGGTGATGGTGCTTGCGGTTAGACTTGTGGTGATGCATCGGTTATACAATCCAATCCAGTCCAGTTCAGTTCAGTTCAATCCAATCCAATCCAATATGCTAATATGGTAGCTACCGGCCTCGCTACGCGACGGGCTGAAAGTGCAACTAGTATTGCTTTCGCAATAAAAATTAGCAAGCAACAGCAGCAGCAGCAAACATCGGATGCAACACCCGAAGGCGATTGCAGAGGACGCTCAAAGGTCAGAGGAGAGGCAACCGAGGCCGGCGCGGAGATTCCCGAGGCAGTAGCGGAGAATTTCGAGCAGGGAGCCGGAACTTCCCGCCACTGATGGAGACTACCGGTCGAGGCCGTTCGAGCTCCCGTTACAGAGGGCGATCCGGATCTAGGTCCGGAGCCAGGGCCAGTTCCAGATCCAGGGAAAGACAAAGATGAGAAAGGTAAAGAAATAGAAAAATTGAAAAAAGGAGTCGGTAAACTTAAGGAGATCATTAAAAAACTCACTCAAGAGCTTCACCGACCTCAAGTTCTCAACCACAAGTATGCGCGGGGTCCCTTCCGTCTCAGCAAGCGTTTCCTTGAGGACAAGTAGCTAAATCGGCCCCCCATCTCTGGCGTCAAACGAGCTCACACCAAACGCGGCGCCGGCGACGGAGGAGGAAAAGATGGTCACTGAGCCGATTACACCTCCCCCGCAGAAACGGAATGGCGGGGAGACAGATCCGCTTGTGGCATTAGAACAAAGGTTAACAGAGTACACTGTGGGGCCAGTTGGTCATACATAATCTGAACGAACAAACGTAGCGTTTGTTCGTTCTTCTTCTACCGGATTTTTCTAGATTATCACAGTTTTCCCATTCTTTCAAGTTTGCGCATGCGTGCCTTTGCTCGAGAAGGGATGTCTCTTTCGTTTATCGATTTCATTCAGTTGTAAGTTGTAGCCCCGTCCTGTCCTCATCTTTCTGTGTCTTGTTTAAACGCTACGTTTGTTCATTCAGATTATATTAGAACAAAGGTTAGACGCTAAGTACCAGGCGAGATTCGAGAGGAACGAGACTGGCATGGCCGAAATAATGGGTCTCCTAAAAAAAAGATGCCCAGGCTTAGCTTGGTTAAGCCAAGAGTGCGTTGCATATTGCGCGGTCTTTTTGCGCGAGGTATTGCTTGGCGGCACTCGATTTTCTCACCAGCTTTTCCTCCGTGACGTATGGATGGATGGATGGATGGATAGGAGCGCCCCCTTTGAAACGGGGCGGTGGCAACCGCCACCATGCTCAGCCGTCCTTTTTTTTTCCTTTTTTAAATTTTTTTTGCTTTTTCTTTCTTTTTTTTGTTCACGTGGTTTGGTGGCTGCCCGGCCGCGCCCAAGGGCTGAACTGAGTGATTGCAATATGCTACGCGTAAAAGATTCAGGAACACCTTACAGTTGCTGCCGCGAACGCAGCAGCCTCTGGCGCTCTCACGGAGAAGCAGGCAATACTTGAAAAAAGCCTTGACCAATCCGAATAAGGCCAGAATTCTACCAAAGAATGATTCGACTGTGTGGCAGTGGAACTGCCGAGGGTTCCCGCGTAAGCGAGCGCTCGTGCACCAGTACCTCAAGCAGGAAGATGAGAAACCTTTAGCCGTAGCGCTGCGGGAAACGGGCAAGGGCGCGGTTAAGCTTACCGGATATCAAGCGTTTGCTAGCGACCGCGGGGAAAAATCTCGGGTTACTACATTCGTCAAAAGGAACGTAGCGGCAATCGCACACGAAATCAATTCTCGTGACATTGAGGCGGTTCTCGTCGAAATTTTCACGGGTAGGGAGGTGGGGCCCAGTATTTTCCTCTTAAACATTTGCAGCACCCCCAAGCAGCGTAAAGTTAGGTCCAGGGCCCTCGTTAGCAAAGCCATCAAGGCGGCAGGAACAAACCCCCTGATAATTGTGGGGTACTTTAACGCGTCCCACCAACAGTGAGGACATCATCATCATCACCAAGAGTGGGGATACAATAGGCACGACCCGAAGGGAAGGCAGCTGTGGGAAGACTTTCACGAATTGGGCCTCACACTGCAAACTGATCCGTGGTGTCTGACCAGGGTGGGAAATAGCGTGAGCGTCGACACTGCCCCAGATCTAACCTTCACCAGAAACGTTGAAGAGAAACACCGACATCAACTTTGGGAGCTATCACTACGTCCTCGCAATAACCCTTAAACGGGGAGCCAAAGTAAGAAGCGGAAGAAAACCCAGTGCAACTCAATAGGATAAATTCAGACAACTCAGAGAAAGCTCCGACCTAGACGAGAACATCCAGGATATCGACGAATGGGTGGAAGGCCTCATGCGCCAAGTTAAGGCCGCTACCACGACCCTACAGGAGGAAGACGCACCGGCGACCGCCGACAGCAAACTGTTGCACATGTGGGAAGCTAAACGGGGCATGGAAAAGCGTCTCCGCACACAGAGATGGAATAAATTTGAGCCGAAGAATAGCCAGGCATAATAAAGAAATTTAGGAGTACGCAATTAAACTTTCTGAGCAAAACTGGTGTAGTAGATGTGATGAAATGGAAGACAACATGAGCCTTTCCAAGACGTGGGGCCCGCTGCGACATCTCCTGGACCCTGACAGCTCAAAAAATTGGCGGGGGCTTAGCTTTGGTTAAGCCTGGTAGGTTGCGAAAGCAGGTGTTTTATACTGCATATGCAGCGCCTCTAGTGGGAAGAGCGCGGCGCGCCATGCCAAGCGGCCGCCGTTACCCGACGAGCCAAGTTGGTAGCCCGTCTCTCGCTCCTGGTATGACGTCACACCATAACGTCACTAGCGCCTCTAGCGGGAGGAGCGCGGCGCGCCGTGGCAAGCGGCCGCCGTTACCCGACGAGCCGAGTTGGTAGCCGGTCTCTCGCTCCTACTATGACGTCCCGCTATGACGTCACTAGCACCCGTACGTAATTTTCTTTCCTCTAATTCATTTTAAGGCGAAAGCCTTTAATGGCTCATGCTCGCGGTGTCCGTCCATGCTCGCGGTGTCCGTCCGTGCTCACAGCGTCCGTTCATGCTCGCGTTGTCCGTCCATGCTCGCGGTATCCGTCCTTGCGCTGGAATCGTGCCAACTGTGGCCTCTCCTCCGCGCAGCGGCGCAACCTCCTGAGTAATTTCCTTTCCTCTAATTCATTTTCTTCACTACGGCTCCTCATCGTCTTTCTTCTAATTCGAGATCCAAAGACGCGAAGGTAACTTTAGGTTTAGATCTAACCAAAGCCTTCGACAATGTTAAGCATGCTGCGATCCTTGCGGGGTTTCAGGAAATAGGTGTCGGCGCTAAGACGTATAATTGTATCAAGGATTTCCTGTCACACAGGACGCTAAAACTAAAATTTCAGGACTTAGAATCCCCCACGGTCTACCTGGGAAGTAAGGGAATGCCGCAGGGCTCGGTGCTCTCCCCCTTTCTTTTTAACGTGGCCATGAGGAGCCTTCCCGCCGACTCAGAAATATAGAAGGCCTAAAATTTACCTTGTAGGCAGATGACATCAACATCTGCAGAGACATCAACATCGGTAGCAGAGAAGAGCGGCTGCAGGCGGCGGCAGACACTGTAGTGTCCTACGCGGCCGAAAGGGGCCTTGTGTGAGCCGCAAACGAGAAACTCGACCGCCCCATAACTGTGGAAGAGGTTTGTGCGGCCATAAGAAACACCACCAGAAACACGGCAGCCGGAGCGGACAGAATCGACAACGCCCTAATCCGGAACCTGAGTGACGACCTCATACAAGAGTTCATCAGCTTTCTCAACAAACATTGGGAGGCGGAGACGGTTCCCGAAGATTGGAAACACGCCGAAGTAATAATGATACCTAAACCTGGTAAAAAGCTACAAATTGAAAACCTCAGGCCGAAATCATTCACGTTGTGCCTTGGCAAGCATTACGAACGGGTGGTAACTTTAATACTACAAAATTACATGGAAGATAACGACTGTGTACCACATACCATGTTCGGCTTCAGAGCAAAGCTCTCGACGCAGGACGTTCTCCTCCAAATATAAGGTGTGCTGCGAAACGTACCTCGGACGGGAGAAAATGTCATAATGGTTATGGACATCAAGGGGGGCATTCGATAACGTCAGCCACGAAGCGATCCTTACGGTCCTAGACAACCTGGATTGCGGACGCAGAATCCACGGCATCGTCAAAGCCTTCCTGTCCGATAGAACTGCCACCATCGGCATAGGAGACCTTCGATCGGACAAAATTTGCACTCCAAACAAGGGAACACCCGAAGTGTCAGTTATCTCACCCCTACTCTTCAACATCGCTATGATAGGCCTAGCTCGAAAACTACAGAACATCGAAGGCATCAGGCATGCCATGTATGCTGACGATATAACAGTCTGGACAAACACGGGCTGTCTCGGAGAGAAGGAAGAAATGCTACAGCAAGCGCCTTCTTGTGTACAGCAATACCTCGCAGAAAGAGAAATCAGAACTGCTGAGAGTCTAGAGAGGCAAGCAAAACCGGACCGTCCCATCCAACGAGGACCTAAAACTCAACGTCTACCCAGAAGAGACGCCCATACCGGAAAAGACAACAATAAGAATTTTGGGCATGTGGGTTCAATCCAACCAGCGCAGTGCTCACACTTTTACCCTGCTCAAAGCAACAACACTACAAGTCGCACGCATGATCACCAGCATCACCAACAGGCGACATGGCATGCGTAAAGAGGACACACTAAAACTACTCAGAAACCTAGTAGTTAGTCGAATCACGTACAGCCTACCCTACCAGTGCCTCAACAAAAACGAAATACAACAAGCGGATGCCCTGCTACGCAAAACGTATAAGACAGCGCTCCGACTACCGCGCAACACGTCTACAGAAACACTCATGGCCTTGGGAATACATAACACCTTTCAGGAGCTACGAGAGGCGCAGCTTGAGTCGCAAAAACTCAGGCTGTTGCAGACAACGACTGGAAGAGCGCTCCTACAGAGGCTCGGATACCGAGAGCAGATGCGAGAAATGACGAGGACGGAAACCATCCCCGACGAGCTTCGCAAGACCCTCAAGGTAGCGCCAATACCAAGAAACATGGATCCCAACCTCCATCGAGGCAGAAGAGAAGCAAGGGCCGAATTCATTGAGAAAACATACGCTCCTCAAGCAACGACCGTGTATGCTGACGCGTCGTGGAGAGGAGGAGATACCAAAATCGCTGAGGCGGCGGTGGCCGATTCGTCTTTACGCGAAATAACCAGCGCGTCTCTCCGAGGCTGCACAGCTGCAGAGTCCGAGGAAGTAGCCGTTGCTCTAGCGGTGGCGGAGGGCTATAGAACCGGGCGGTCGCTAGCAATAGTCACGGACTCTCAAACAGCCTGCCGAAATTACATGAATGGCAGGATAGGTCGTCACGCGCTCCGTATACTCCTCGCAGCGGGCGACAGAATTAAAAACCAGGAAGAAAAAAACGACAAGATCCCACACAAAATTGTGTGTGTACTGGGGCACCCGGGGGTGGCAGGGAACCAAGAGACCGACAGGATAGCTCGTGGATACATTACTTTCCGAGCATCCGACGAGACCGCGGAACTCGTGCCAGCACCCAGGGAATACTCGGCCATACTACAAAACTATAGAGGCAGAAGAATGCGATAACCCCCCCCCCCCCCCCAGCACAAATCTCTCAGCAGAGGGGAAGCTGTCACTTGGAGACAATTACGAACAGGCTCTTTCCAAAACCTACATGTACTAACCAAAATGCACCCTACGATATACGCGGACAAATGTCCCTGGTGCGACGAAAAACCTACTCTATATCACATCACATGGGCCTGCCAAAACATAGACGTGGTCCCCAAAATACAAAACCAGAGTGCGGAGCAATGGGAGACTGCTGTCCAGCGACCGGTGTGAAGACCAACTAGGTCTGGTACAGCGAGCTCAACGGGCGGCAGTGGCCAGCGGAGCCCTGGACTGAGGCCAACCGACCATTGATTAGAGGCGGACGACTTCGACAGAGAAGGCTCCTGGGGGTAGAACCAAGACGTCTCTGAAGATGCCCCCAAACCGCAGGAAAAAGCATTTGTGAAAATAAAGTTTTCCCTTCCCTTCGCCGCTGAAATCCGAACTTTTCGTTTACAATCCGAAAGCGCTCCGGTGCAAACGCGACTGGAATTCTGAAATTAAAGTAGAGGGCAAAGCCGTACCGAAAGTTAATCACAACAGGATCCTCGGACTTTTTATTCAAGAGGACGGTTATAATGAAGGAACTATCAAGAATCTCGGCAACTACACGGCGCAAATAACAGGGATCATCAGGAGGGTCGCGCTGAAGGGCAGGGGCCTCAAAGAACGTAGTCTCTTGAAACTGACGCAGGCGTACATTATTAGCTGAATATGCTACGCCACGCCGTTCCTCGATATTAGGGTAAACGGGAAAGATAAGATCGACGCAATAATTAGGCGTTGCGTCAAGAGGGCGCTGGGCCTGCCTATCTCCACCTCTACAGACCGCCTGTTGGAAATGGGGGTGCATAATACTTGGATCAAACTCGCCGAGGCAGTACGAATCGCCCAGCTCGAAAGACTGAGTACAACGAATACGGGCCGGACCACCTTAGAGTGGGTCGGCCGAAAAGTAGATAGGGGAATATGCGACAAGGTCGCCCTACCACCACAATGTCGAGAGAATATCATCGTTCCCCCCCTCCCCCGCAACATGGACCCAGAACATCACAGGAAAAGACGGGAGAAGAGGGCGGAGGCGCTGGTTATAAGGGCTGGGAATATCATGGCAGATGACGTTGCCGTCGTGGACGCAGTGAGTGGCAGGTCGGGGGCGGCGGTCGCCTCGGTAGTCGACGGCCGAGGTGCACCAGTCGCCGTCGCTTCCATTAGGAATAGAAACATAGATACGGCCGAGGAGGTCGCAATAGCACTTGCCTGCGCCGGAACCAAGGCTAGTTTGATTCTTAGCGACAGCAAAACAGCAATCTGGAACATCGGAAAGGGCAGGGTCTCGCCAGAAACGGCTCGAGTTCTGTCCGCAGCCAAATTTGATCGCAAGATCACCTTAATTTGGGTCCCAGCACACACATCCGTCCCCGGTAACGAGGCAGCCCACGTGTTAGCCCGAGATCTCTACTTCCGGGTAACTGTAGAGCCACCCGACTGCCAGGGGATGGACGAATGTTTGCAAACGTACGAGGAAATCGCCGTGCACTACAGGTTAGGCAGGCGTCTAATGCTACCACCAGATCCAAGCTTAAACAATACAGAGGCCATCGCCTGGCGACGATTACAGGCCGAAAATTTCGCAGACCCCGTCTGGTTATTTCAAACCCATTTAGAAGATAAAAAAGATGATAAATGTAGGACCTGCGGAGCGAGGGGGACCCTCGATCACATAATTTGGCAATGCCCTGGATCCCCGGGTGCTGAGGACAATATTAAGAGTAGAGCAGCCTGGGAGGCCCTTCTGCGAAGCGAGCTCCCCGCCGACCACAAACGAGCTGTCCGCCTGGCGTCTGAAGCCGCGAAGAGTCAATGTATCTTCGCCAGTCTTTAGTCGCAGAAGTCCTGGCCCCCGTTCTCTAGGCCTGCGTGCCAGGGACGGGGAGTAGGGGGCCTCCTACATCGGTGGAAATAAAAGTTATCATCATCATCATGGCATGCCTCGCTGCGTGCGCTCGCCGCTGCGGGCAACTGCGCATGCGCTAGGAGATTGCGCCGTGTGCATAGACGTCGAAGGATACACAGCTACTGCGCTGTGTTCCATGGATGATGATGATGATGAAAAGATTTACTGAAAGCCACAATGCCTTAGTTGAAGGGAAGGCTGATCGGGTCCCTAGTCCGGGACGCCGTTGGTAAAAGCCGCTGTCCGTGCTCTGGCGACGAGGGCTCGTTGTTCCTCGAGGTCCGAGCTGGACAGGGCCGCCTGCCAGCCCTCCCGCGTTGGCTGATTTATGGTGTCAATGCTGTCATTTTTCTGACAAGCCCATACCATAAGGTATAAGTTTGCCTTCTGGACACAAAATTTGCACTCTGCCGAAAAAGACTCGGGCTCCATGGAGTGAAGCGTAGCTTGATATATAGTTGTACCCCCATTACCCAGGAATATGCATCCTATTCATCACTCAGTGCGCCGGGCCAAACGGGCAGAGGCGCTAGAGAAACGCTTCCGCTCCTACAAAGACGAGGAAGTGGTCTACGTGGATGCCCCTGAGTATGGTAAGAACACGATGACCATCGCGGTCGTCAATAATAAACAACTCCTCAAAATAAGTGCCTCCATACTCTCGGGTAACCCAGAGACTGCAGAGGAAGCTATATAGCACTGGCTTGTGCAGGCACAAAAGCGAGGTACATCATCAGTGACTCCAATGTTGCCATACTAAATTTCAGCAGGGGCCGGGTCTCCCCTCTAACGAATACAATTCTAAGCCGTCATGTAATAGACCGGAAAATTACACTAGTCTGGACACCAGCACATGCATCCCTGCCTGGTAATGAGATGGCCCACGAGTTCGCCCGAGGCTTTTCTTTCCGGGCGGACCCGAGCGAGGTGGTCTTTACAGACAGGGATCGCATGGTGACCTACAGAGAAATTACACAGCACTATCGTTTGCAACGAGCTAGTCCTCCTCCAGCGGATAGATCCTTGTCCAGGTACCAAGCCATCAACTTGCGCCGGTTACAAACTTACAGCTTTCCAAATCCGACCCTCTGGAGTCTTATGTACCCAGGGCAATTTTCAGACAAATGCGCAAACTGCGAACCTAGGGCCACCTTGGACCACACACTATGGGAATGGCTTCATGCCCCCCGGGAGGGACGAGGTATGAGCACGGAAGATCAATGGGAGACCTGACTACTGAGCTCCGACCCGGCGACTCAGTTACAACTCGTCCGACTGGCCGAAGCCGCCGCCGAGAGTCAAGACCTTTCGGCCGTCGTCTAGGCGGGTAGCCCTCTGGCTACCCTCTTTCTGTTGGACATTAAAATTTTTCCTATCCTATACAGAATATCTGTGGCATTCGGCCGCAGCCTTCGGGCTGCGGTCGTGTATCTGTTTTTTCAGCCAGCGTCCGTCCCGGCGGACGCGGTTGTTGCGACGCGCGTCTTTACTCTCTCTTTTACTCCGTCCTCTTATCTTTGAACTCTCTTCTATCTGCACGTGGCAGCGGTGGTGGCTCGGCTTGAGCCAGTTGGCAGGACCGTGCCCTTTCCTTTTCATTCTTCTCTCAGTCGCAACCAACCAACGCAACCTTCCTATCCTATCCTATCCTATCCTAGATTATTGAAAGACATAGTTTGTAGCCTGTGAAGGTGACATTCCTCTCATTTACTGAGACCATTAGCGGGCCTCGGGAGTGTCTGCCTTTTAAGGCGCAAATGTTGTAATATTTCTGAATATGTCGTTAACAGAGAGGGGGGAGCCAGAATCAGGAAGGGAGGACGTAGAAAGATTCCGGGGAAGAAAAGCTCGGGCCGAAGCGTGTGCGCGCTCGTTTCCTTCAACTCCCTGGTGACCTGGGGGAAAACGCCAACGGCAGTAAAGGCCGGGATACATGGAGCGTTTTCT
Organism: Amblyomma mixtum; assembly: GCF_055824585.1. Taxonomy (NCBI): domain Eukaryota; kingdom Metazoa; phylum Arthropoda; class Arachnida; order Ixodida; family Ixodidae; genus Amblyomma; species Amblyomma mixtum. Next base: position 378,314,039 of record NC_143014.1, on the reverse strand, counting down.
ACGGCGTTTTTCGCCCAGCAGAAAACGCTGAGGCGGCGCGACGCGCAACTTGCGCCGGGTCGGAATACATGGAGCGAAAAAGCGGTGGGTGCCGCCTCAGTGTGGCCAGACGAGCTAAAAATGCTTTTCTCAACACGAAACGCACAAATAAAGTATAAAGACCATTTTTGTATTTTTTAACAATTAAACGCAAACAATAATTGCTAACAAATTGTCTATAACTCGTTTACTTGCTTTTGAGAATGTCTCAATATGTTTTGTGCCTGTTTAGCGGAGAGTGCGCGTTGGAAAATTGGTGGTATGGCCACGCTGTGCGTGATCGGCAGAAATCGAGGCACAGAAGTGAGCGACGCGTCTGAGTCTCTTTCCAGTCGCTGATCCAACGCGGAGCACATCTATCTGCCTTGGCTGATTCGAGCTGTGCTTGCTCGGTGCAAATTTAGACTTCGGGCGCACTGCGAGCAGCATAGGGAAGATTTTTGGATCGAGTACACAGCGCTACCTCGACTGCCTTCATGGGTGCACTTCGTCGTCTGCTGCTTTTAAAGAAAAAGTTATTGCTGATGAAGCTGCTCCAAGAAAAGAAGAAAAGGAAGAGGAGGTTCTGGGTGCATCCAGTATGGGAGGCAAGAAAGCAGGAGGGCGAATTCCACACCGCGGTAAGTACCTTTTGGTTGATTGCGAACGATCGTACGCTCTTCATCCCGTGTAATACCCTGCTACAGTACGAGTGAAATCCTAAAGTAGCACCGCTATTCCTGCTTGCACATTCTATAACCATCAGAGTTTATACCGTTCGGAGAGCACCTTACATCAGACAGGTCTTCCGGCTTATTTTTCGTGATACATTCTGGATGCAAACTAGTGTAAAAAAACGCGAGAATGGCTTTACGTGAGCTGCGGTAATTGCACTCAAAATGAAAAAGTTCGTACAACGCGTCATCGCAAGCGCTTACATTTCGGTAGGGGTGTCTTCCTACATGCTACTTTTGAAAATCACTGTTGTTGCGCCGTCCGCCTAGTACTCGCCCTGACTTCAGCCAGTGGACGCGCTCGACTGCTGACCCGAAAGACGCGGGTTCGATTCCGGCCGCGGTGGTTGAATTTCTGTGCAGGCGAAATTCTAGGGGCCCGTGTACTGTGCGATGTCATGGCACATTTTCTTATATGGGAATTATTTCAAAGATTGCTTCTTTGCTTCTGACCTATGATTAAAGCTTCGAATACGCTTCGCATGGGCCGAGACATGCTGTCGGGAGCTCGGCATTCTCCCGAAAGGCGTTTATTTTGCTATAAACAGCGAGCATGATCCTCCTGCATACCAATCCCGACACCGCGCGACGCGTGACAGGAATCGTGAAAAAGTTTGATTGGAGACTGGGAGGGACTGGCTGTGTACATCTCAAAGAAACGCTGCAAAGTGTAGTGACCACTGCATTGTTCGCTGGTTGTTCCCCGATTGGTTGTTAGCTGCATTTTAAAAAGTGCTGTACCTTGACGTGGATGCAGTGACAGGATAGGAGAGCAGTTGTGTCATGGTCATAAAGAGCGGTATGCACTTAACAGATTTATGTTTGTTTTGCTGTCATTATTGCAGTACAAAGTCATGAGAAAAGACCCGCCAATGTTTTTCCGGTACTACCGGATGTATCCGGAACAATTTGATGTTCTTCTCAAGATTGTCCGGGAGGACTTGGAGCGCCATCATCTGTGTAGAGAGCCTGTTTCCTCAGAAGAAAGGCTGGCGATCACCCTCAGGTACTGCAACACTTGTGACGATACTAATGTTTTCACACAAGTTATCATCGTTTTTTTTTTTTTTATTGTATACAGGTACCTCTCCTCAGGGATGGCCATAAAGCAAGTGGCCATGGTGTTTCGGGTAGCACCATCAACATGCAGGCTCGTGATACATGGCACTTGCCGAGCTCTCTGGAAGAATTTGGAGCCGCTCTACATGCCTGTGAGTATTGCTCACCTCTTATTGGGTAGCATGTATGTTTGATACATATTAAAAACCCAAAAGTGCAGTAATATAAACTATATAGTATAAGGGCTGAGGTGAAGTAATATAAAAAGCACAATCAGTTTTGGCATTTCACTCGCATGCAAAACTATTCCTTCACCATGGTGAGCCTTTTTATTTCTGCTTTCTAGGATCCAGGACCTGAGCAGTGGGAGACCACGGCACGGGACTTCGGCACACGATGGAATTTCCCCAACTGCATTGGCGCAGTTGATGGGAAACATGTGCAAATTACAGCTCCACCACATTCTGGCAGCAGTTTTTACAACTACAAGGTATTGAGCACAGTTTTTCATTAGAATAACTGCTCCAAGCTTCATACATGTACAAAGGTTGCTCATGAATATGTTGTGTTTTTCTGTTTTAGGGCACATTTTCCATTGTATTAATGGCAGTGGTCGATGCAAGGTATAGATTCCTCGTTGTAGATGTTGGGGCTCCAGGACGCCACAGTGATGGGGGCATCTTTAAGTCGTCGACGTTTGGCAAAAAACTCAGCAGCGGCGTTGCGAACGTGCCGCCTGCAGCACGGCTCCCCAAAAGCCAGAGAGTTGCGCCACACGTGTTTGTGGGCGACGAAGCTTTCCAGCTGAGGGAAGACTTTCTACGTCCGTACCCTGGAAAAAACGTGCAGCCGACCCAGAGAGTCTTCAACTACAGGCTGAGCAGAGCAAGGTATAAGTTAGGCATGCCTTCCTCTCTTATTAGAAAAGAAAAAAAAATTGTTTACTGAAAGAACACTGAAAGACTACACAAGTGCTGTTTATTTCATACTGCTCCTCGAGAGTGCTATTTATCCTGTTTACTATTTTATGCTGCACATGAAGGGCAAGGAGGAGAAGAAACTTCTAAAACAAAGCAGACCAGTATAGATAAACCTCTTTACCAGATCACATATACTGCACCTGGCCTGTACAGTTTGTTTCGTGATATGTAGTACTAATTACTTGTCCAGTGCACATTCCCATATATGATACTTTTACTTGTACAAAATAACCAACGTGGGCAATTTTATTGCAGGGTAACAGAATTATCATGGATTTACTAAGTGTGTTTGTTGCAGGCGCATCGTGGAAAATGCCTTCGGCATTCTGGCAGCACGCTGGAGGATCCTATTTGGCCCAATCAACCTCCTGCCAAAAAATGCATCATATGCCGTCCTGGCATGTTGTGCTTTGCATAACTTTCTTTCGGCTGCTAAGGACACACCTTACTGCCCACCTGGCTATGCAGATAGCGAGGACAGCTTCGGCAACATTTCCCCAGGCCAGTGGAGGGCTGATGCTGAGTCAGGAGGTCTGCTTAACCTGGAGTCTACACAGTCACGGAATTTCAGGGCAGGTGCTGCACAGGCAAGAAACCTGTTTGCACAGTATTTCATGAGTGAAGGGGCTGTGCCATGGCAATGGGCACACACTGGACTTCCAGCACCCTAGTGTGTACAGAACTTGAAATGCGCTGTGATTTATACATATAAAGGAAGCCAACAGCCACCGACACCAAGCAGAGCATAGGGAAATGTTTTTCTTTAATTTGTGGTGTAAATCATTAAAGATGTACCTGCATAATATTTTTTTTACCTGAAAGGTAATTGATTACAGATCAGAAGAAAGACCACATGGCACCAATGTGATCCAAACCAGTTTGCAGCATCTGGCTGTCTTTTCTGCAACTTGCTAATGAAATATTGTTCAGTAAAAGAATTATTGCACTAATAATTGCTTTCGCTCAACATGATTTATGCGGTTTAACATCCCAAAGCGACTCAGGCTATGAGAGACGCCGTAGTGAAGGGCTCCGGATAATTTCGACCCCCTGGGGTTCTTTAACGTGCACTGACATCCCACAGTACACGGGTGCCTTGCGTTTCCGCTGTGGCCGGAATCGAACCCGCTTCTTTCGGGTCAGCTGCCGAGCACCAAACCGCTCAGCCACTGCGGAGGCCCTTATTGCTCAACACGACTGATTAAAAACAAAATCCCCAACACTTTTCTTGTGTGTCGGTGACATGTCGCTTCCTTTATATGTATGTCATGGCAAGCTGCTCATTTCCCTTTCCATGTCTGCTCTGTGTAATTCATGTGATTTTTGACAACACGGGAGAGATAGGGTCAACTGTACTGGACTTCTTGTAAGTCGCAACCAAAGATCCCTGTCAGGTGCTTCTTGATTGCTTCGTGGGTGTACCCGTAGTCCACTGCTTTGTACCCACTTGGTTCGAAGACCAAGCCTAGCTGGTCCTTGTTCTCGCTGGCAAGCATCTGCTTCCACTGCACTGCACTCAGTTCCACCACAGAGTTCAAAGGCACTTTGGCGCACTACCATGTGGTGTGGTAGAGTGTAGGTTTGCCCCCGCACCATGGGCTTTTGTCCTTGTATTGTGTTGGGCACATTTTACTTCGTCTGTTTAGGCACAGGTACGCATCGGCTCGGAGTCTTTTTTTTTTTTGTGAAGTTCCAGATACCTTTCCTGCTCCCTTTGTAATAATCCAGAATGTCTGTTGTGTATTTTGCCGGGTCTTGCAGATGTTGCGGCTTGCTGCGTATCCTCATGCAGTGTCATAAGCCCTTTGGTTGCCTCTGACCTCTGCATGTCCTGGCATCCATACCAGCACATGGCTGGTTTTCAATTTTGATTCTCTGATTTCTGTATTTCTTCCCGCTTGCCTGCCTACCCTACCATTGAGGTAGTTCAGCATGCTTGCTTGGAGTCCATTAGTACCGTCAGGAGTGTCCCTTCTGATGCCGTCAACTATGGCCATTGCGAGGCAACTTCCTTTGCTTTGGTTATGCTGGCTCCCTTGATGGTTGCACTTGGCACTTGCATTTGGTATTTCACTACTGCTGCAACTGCTTAGGCCCCTTTTGGGTACTCGCTGCATCCATGTGTGCGGTGCCTTTGCTTTTCCCATGCAACCTCTGTAGTTCCTCTGCTCGTGCCGTTCTCCTCTCTTTATGGAGCTTCGGGTCTATGTGCTTGGGCGCAGTCATGACCCTGAGCAGACACGTGTTCATCTTTCAGGTTCCTCATATAGTATTCGCCTTCTCCTGTCCCCATCCCAAGTTTGGTTAGGAGAGCCCTTCCTGTACTCGTTTGCATCACCCGTTGCCTCTGCACTGCTTATAGTGTTTTTGTAACTGCTTAAAAGTGTTGTGCACATCCAGGGCCATTCATTTATCATTGGGGGTGTTTTGTGGTATTTTGAGCACATTTTTGTCCACACTGTGTGTTACGGTCTCTTCCTGCTTTACCTTGGTCGTTAGAGTTCCTGATACAGCAGGCTGTATTGCACCCTGCTGACTACTAGGCTATCCACAAGACTTAGCATGTCTTTTTCCTTCAGGCTGCACTTCCCGTTCGCTGACTGTTTATCATTCTCGCGACTTGTTCTGTGGTTGCCTTGAGTGCTGCGATGCTTCGACTGTGGTGCATTTCTTTAACATAACAAGGGTTTTAATTCATACTAGCTACATTGCTGCATCGACCAGCGTGTGGCTGTGCACACCACAGTCCGGGTCTTTAGGGAGCATCTCTGTGTCTCTGATTTGGTGTCCACAAGTATAAGAAGCATTTTCCCACCAAATGGTGCGGCATAATCTAGGTGCACACTCCCAGCATTCACTTGGCTCAGGCCATGACACTGGTTCTGTCTTAACATTGGAGAGTTGTGCAAACACTGTTCGCATTGTGAAGTGCACTTTTTTCTTTCAGCTACTATTCCTAGCCATCAAACCATACGCCTTGCCATTCCTTTCATGACGACAGGGATGAGCGGGGCTTAAAAGTGGCTGCTTAGAGTTACCATGAGTTCTTTAAACTTATTCTCCTTTGCCTTCACGGGTGCTAGCAAACTGCAAAGCATTGCGCACGTGCTTGTGCCGCAGTTGACAAAAATATGCACTCTTTCTTTCGGCACCCTCAATGCCATTTGCATTGAAGAGCGCGTTTGCAGATTATCAATCGAGCTTAGAAAAGGATAGCTGGTGTACTGTAGCAGACAGGAAAAACAAAGTTGTGCATTGCAATTGCGCTTTACTACCTTTCATCCTGTCTACCTGTGACTCATAGCATTTAGCAACAAGACAGTGCTATGTATTTGCTGTTATTGTGTGTCATGAAATGTCTATTTTGTGATGAATATAAGAGTTAGCCTCCATAGCATACTTTAGACATGCCCACTGTCTGTGGGCCACTGTCTGCTCATGCAAGGAAGCTTGGTTCCTGTCGTTTTTGAGCAGCGCATTGACCGTGCTTTAGCTGCTGGTTCTCCTTGCACCTTTTTGGCAGGGGTTTATTTTGCCCCCAACACTGTGTATTCAATTCGACAGGGTGCTGCTGGAAATGTACATTTAATCTGCATCATCAAACGTATATTTGGTTACAAAAGCAAGCAGCTCAAGTTCCATTGTCTTCTTAAGACTTTTTGGGCACGCCCGTAGCTTATGTGCCACTAACTGGCCATAAACTGAGGCTTGATCCTTATCATCTGCAATGAGGGCATCCACCCTGTCCATATCCTCCTCCCACCGCGACCTCTGGGCCTCCTTCCTTCTTCTTTTCTGCGGTGGTTTCATAGCATGAGGGGCGGCCGCGGTGGTGGAGGGCTACTGGACGCCATTTGAAGTGGTCTGCACTGGATGGGCATCCTCTTGTGGGGGCTCTACCAGTGTGTCTAGAGAAAAATAAAAGCAAAGCTGAGGCACTGTGAACTGTTTTACATTATGGTATAAATGCAGTTCAGGAGACCAATATGGCTCTCCGAAAACTTTCTGTGCAATGTTTTTTCATAATGCATGCATGTATTTCAGAATTGAGGCCACTCTGCTGTGGCTAACACAGAGTTCAGAAGTCAGTACTGCAGTACTTTGCACTTTTGTAATGGTTGTTGCTGGTACTTATGAAAAGCAGAACTACATTTTGCATATGTGTGAGGCTTCACTGTTGGCTAATTCTAGTGTTGGCCGATAGTACGCACTTTTGCAACTGGAATGCAGACTCTTACCTTCACCTTCTGTGTCACTATAAATTAAATTAAATAATGTTTCGGCCGTTTCTTCAGCTGCACTCTGGCTGTTCGAGATCGTGCTGAAAAAAAAAAAATTGTCAGGCTGGTTAGCACACACTGCTTTGCTTTTCACATGTCATCTTCATAAACACTTCTTTTGAATGTTTGGAAACACAGGACTGTTGTGGGAGTGTAAATAGTTACATAAGTTGTGCTGTACCAGCTTTTGTGTGGCCTTGTCATCAGCTTTTGTGTGGCTTTGTCATCCCAACAGTTCTGCAAACACTTGTTCACCCCAACTTTTCTGATCTCATTGTGCCTAAAATGAGGTACCCAAGTAGCTTCATTGTACAACCTGAAAGTGACTGACATTTTCGCCTTGCTGGTACTGGAACTACTACTGTAAACTTGCATATTTTACCTGCTCCTGCATTGTCTGCCGGTCTCACTTGCCATGTGCTTTGACCCCTGCCCCACACATGTTAAACCTCTCATTGGCTCCAAAAGAAAAATAAATGATTTTGAAAGATGAGCATTGGCCAATGATAACATACCTGCCAACATCCACCTGGTCCTTCAAAAACATTAGCAGGTGGAAATATGGCCACCGCACCTGTTTGCCATCGCTCGCACCTGACCCACTCGGTGCACCATCCTTCCAGGCACGGTGTTTTTTTGTAAAAGTGTCCCGCAGGCTCTTCCACCGTGCCTGGACATTAGAGCCTGCAAGTAGAGTTTCACAGCATTAAACTCTGTTCACCACCACATATCCTATCTAGCACAGCTGTCAGCATGCCAGCCTAAAGCGCTGGAACGCTGCCCTGCCACACAAAGGCAGTGACATTTTTTGGCAGGTACTCTGCTCTAGAGACTATGCTTGTAGCAGAGAAGAGGTACAGGGACTAAATTTGCCGTGCCAGTTGCAGAGTGCTTGTTATAAGAGACCAACTGGATTCAACTTTCTTCGCTACAATGTCCACTGCTACAGTGCACAAGCCAGTTGTGCCAGCAGTTGTACAAAGGTCAACATGAGCATTTCTGGTATCACTTTCAGCAGTAGTTGCCTCACTAGCGTGCCACTAATTTGACTATTGACTCACCGTGGTATGGTTGCGAGGCCTGAAATTGCAATTCATCTAAAGTGTAACAGATTTCTGTGGTCAGTTCAGCACCCCAAAAGTAATTGATAACTATTATGTTATTCTCATTTCCATTTTTACCAGCGCAAAACATGGACTCCATGGAATGAGCCAGTGTGGCTTCCAGAATCCGTTGCCAGTTGCAATTTGTACGCTGTTAATTTTCATCACAAAACAACTTATAAAAGCTGTTCTCGTCTTTATGCACCAGCTCGGAATTTAAAACCACACGAGAAGCAGCTAAGCGTCGCGCTTCGTTGTTCGCAATCGCAAAAGAAATGCGAAGCGCGGAATATGGCGCTAGTAAAATGCAGGCCGCTCAGGATAGCATTTCCGGACGTCCTCGTTCGCGCGGCTTTTCGGCAGCGCGACCGAATTCTTCGCTAGCACCAGTGTTCGCCAAGGTTCTAAAAGTTACAAAAGGTGGTTACAACCCGTTCTTCGAGTAGGAAATAGCTGATTACTGCTAATCGACTACTGAGCTATAAAAAACTTTCCGTGAATGTTACCCTGAACTCCAAGCGGCCAATCCAGCTCTACAAAAATGAGCAGCCAGTCTAGAGCGGTCAACCGCTGTGCTGTGGCACAAATGACATACTGCCCGCCTGCATGCTCACTTTGAACCGCGATGCTCGGACCTCAGTCTCTCGTATGTCTATGCGCCCAGGTGTATGTGTAAAAAGCTGCATCTCTATGAAAGTAGTTCTCCAAACAAGTAATCTTTGCACTGTCACGAAACGGCACGCCGCTGTTCGTTCTTGCACTGTGGAAGAATTCTAGAGGCCACTACAATGTGCTTTCGGGCGAGGGAATACGCGACGAACAGCTCGGGAGACTGCATGCTGCGAGCTCAGCGGCGCGGTTGAAGCTCATTGACCACGGCCCGCAACACCATTTGCCAGCTTTCTTTCAAGCAGGCGCAGATGGCGCATGAAGGGTGCCCTGCTTTGAAAGGTACACTCGTAGCAATGTAAACATACCTGGGTCGCATCCAAGCTCTCTGACGACTTCGGCCCACGCCTCCGCCTTTCTCTTGCTGTCTTTATAGTCGCTCCTCGAACTGTCCCACAAAATGGGACGCTTCTGCACCTCGCAAATCAGCCGGTCGTTGAATTCCACACGAGCTGACTTTGTTGACAGAGCCATGCTTAAAAAAGTGCGGAGCTGAGCAAGTAAACAGAAGCGCGCGCGCGAAAGGCATGCGCCGGCGAGGAAGACGGAAGTGTCGACACGCCAGTGAGCCATGATTGGCTGTCCCTGCTGGCCGCTTCCGGCAGCGTCGGACGACGCGCGTCAAATATCTGGTGGGTCCAGATCGGCGGCGGCGGGCGTTTTTTTTGAGGCCGGGCGTCAAATGCGCGCCGTCGGGCGAAAAACGCCGAAGAAAACGCTCCATGTATCCCGCAACCAACCAACGCAACCTTCCTATCCTATCCTATCCTATCCTAGATTATTGAAAGACATAGTTTGTAGCCTGTGAAGGTGACATTCCTCTCATTTACTGAGACCATTAGCGGGCCTCGGGAGTGTCTGCCTTTTAAGGCGCAAATGTTGTAATATTTCTGAATATGTCGTTAACAGAGAGGGGGGAGCCAGAATCAGGAAGGGAGGACGTAGAAAGATTCCGGGGAAGAAAAGCTCGGGCCGAAGCGTGTGCGCGCTCGTTTCCTTCAACTCCCTGGTGACCTGGGGGAAAACGCCAACGGCAGTAAACACAACAAACGCCGACGGCCTATGGCTTAAATTGGTTGGTTTTTGAGGAAAGGAAATGGCGCAGTATCTGTCTCACATATCTCGGCGGACACCTGAACCGCGCCGTAAGGGAAGGGAGGAAGGTAGGAGTGAAAGAAGAAAGAGAGAAAGAGGTGCCGTAGTGGATTCGACCATCGCACAGCACACGGTTTCGCCTCCATCGAAACGCGGCCGTCGCGGTCGGGTTCGAACCCGGGTACTCCGGCTCGGTAGACGAGCGCCTTACCACTGAGTCCCCACCGCGGCGGGTTCAGCTCCGCGTTTATGGCACAACCTTATCAATGCTTGCAGCCCTCACCTCTCTCTCATCACCCCACGTACCTATAAGCACGATTCAGGCGTCCACTGACCCAGGGAGCCATTATGCGCACTTCCTTGCCTTAAAATGATCGGAGCGTAAAGCGTTTAGCGCCAACGACAATGAATGCAACGACGCCGACGGCCGATGGCTTCACCAACGAGAACAAGAGAATCCATAAGAAACAAATAAACGTTTCACAATTGATACTGCACATTGTCTCGTCTTTAATTTAGTCATAGTTACACGTACCGGAATTTCAAGGTTTAACAGGAGAGAAACCAAGCTAATAATAACAAGATTAACCAAGATATACAAATACCTCCCGCTACGTACATCCTGGCATAGCAGAGCTCAGCCACTGCCAATTTTTCTTCTCAGCGGCAAATTTTTTTTCCTTTCCTTATAAAACGCAGAAGTGCGTTCATGTGCATGAAAGTGAAGCGTGTCCGCGAGAAATATGTGAGAAGTCGCTTATTTGCAGGATATATTTGTTTCATATGCTGCGATACTCGTGATACATGTATGAATTAAGAATTTTCTACAACGCCACGAGAGATGTGTTTCTGATGGTCGCGGTCTTTGATATCTATATTTTCGTATGCGAAGCGAAGATACGAAACCATGATACTCAAATAAGGGTCGCTCAGTAAGAGAGCATAGACTTCGCAGTTTGGAGGCGGTGGCGACGAAGCGCTCATAACGATCGTACGGTGTATCCATCAATGTTGCGGCAGGTACGCGCAGGTGCCGTCGAGGAGGACGAGCCCGCATTCATTCAGGAAGTCGTGCCCACGGTGTCTTACACCGTGGTCGTGCCGCCCGACGGGGCCAGGAGCAGCAGCGCCACGGACATCCGCGACGTTCTCACACGCCACGTGTCCCAGCTTTCCGCCTCTAGTGTCGAGCGGGAGGGCGACCCCGCGTTCCGCGACGCACTCCGAGATTTCTGTCAGTGCCTCCCCGTGGTTCAAGACGAGCTCTCGCAGCAGCTCTGCGTGCCGGTGACGTGAGATGAGCTCTGCGCCACAGTAGCTAAAATGAACGCTGCCTCGGCCCCTGGGCCTGACTGTATCCCCGTCAGTTTCTATGCCAAGCTCTACGGTGTTTTAGAGGGTCCCCTGCTCGATATGGTCAACAGCTTTCTGACGGATGGAGCCTGACCAGAGTCGTTCAGAGAGAGCTGAGTCACGCTCATTCTGAAGCCGGGCGGGTGCCCATCTGACCCACAGGCGTGGCGTCCGATCACTCTGCTCAGCGCAGGCTACAAGATCGTGGCGTCACTGCTGGCGAACAGGTTGAGCGCGATTCGGCCCTCGGTGGTCAGCCCTGCGCAAACGTGTAGCGTTCCGGGCCGTTCGGTGTTTTCCGCTCTCGCACTTACTCGTGACTTCTTCACGTTCACCTCGAGAGCGGGGATCCCAGGCTGCTTCGTCTCGCTGGATCAGTCCAAGGCTTTTGACCGTATCGAGCACCGGTACCTGCTGGGTGTCCTCGAGGCCTTCGGCTTCCCCTCGGCCTTCGTAGCGAGAGTCGGGCTTCTTACTCGGGGCTTACGACCCGTGTGACAGTTAACGGAGCGATCAGCTTTTTGTTATGCCTGGGCCCACTGCTACGTCGCATCGACGGGAGCCCGTCCGTGCGCGGTTTCCCACTGCCAGTCCACGGCCAGGTTAAGGTCTCGGCATACGCCGACGATGTGTCCCTGTTCCTGCGGGACGAGGACAGCTACGTAGCGTTTTTAAGGCTGTTTGAAGTGTACAGCCAGCCGTCTGGCGCCCTGCTGAACAGGGACAAGAGTAGAGCGTTGCGCTTTGGCGCGTTCTCCGCAGACCTGTTGCGCGACGTACAGTGGGTTTCGGCCATGAAAGTTCTAGGAGTTTATTTCCTCGCGTCCGGTGAGCCGACTCGCGAGACGTGGACGCAGCTGAGAGAGACCGCCGCTAAACGGTTGACAGTGGCGGCGCGATTCCGCCTCTCCCTCGCGGAGCGCGCGTTTATCATGCGCGCGTCGGTGTGCGCCCCGCTGTACTACGCCGCTCGCGTCGCCCACCTACCCCGCACCTTCACGCGCCGTTTGGCCACTTTATGTGGCTCGTTTTTCTGGGCGGGAAAGACGGAGTCTGTAGCGCGCGCGCTCCTCCGGCTTCCCACTAACTTAGGGGGATTCAGCCTTCCCCACTTGCCCACGATATGCAGTGTGCTCGCTTTGCGAGAGATCAATGACCTGGTTGACCAGGCCAATTACCCGGGTAGGGGGCACGTCGCGTCGCCTTTTTTTTTCTGAGCAGAGTGCCGGCGCGACAGCCTTGCAGCAGCCTCGGTTCTACCAGAGAGCCTGCCAGACGCTCAGGTCCCTCACCGCAGCACTGCCAGAGGTAGAGTTATTCTCAACTCCCGCTTCCCGGATATACGAACTCCTGGCCATAAAAGAAGCACCACAAGAGAAATTGGCGCTAAGCAAAGAGGTGCGGTGGCGGGACCTGACGTCGTCATCTCTTCCCGCAGACGTGCGAGACTTCAGCTGGCTGCGGGGCTGGCGGGCCCTACCTACGGCAGATCGCCTGGCGGCTTGGGGCGTGGCCCCCTCCGCCCGATGTCCGCAGTGCGGTCTCGTAGAGACCATACCACACGCGATCTTTGAGTGTTCGGTAGCTAGGACATTCTGGGTCCTTATGTCGCGAATGTTTGGGGCGACCCTTGGCTCCAATTCAAGGTTCCGCGACCCTTTTGTGCGTATGCTTCTTTGTGCCGGGGCGTTTGTTCTGTAGCGCCAGAGAGGTTTAGCGGCTCTGCAAGGACGGCCGCAGAGGGTCATGTACCCTCGTGTCGCTGGAAGAGCACCAATTCCTTCGGTGCTGGTCCACACGCTTCATCGAAGTGTGGCGCGGCCGGGTGGCCGTACTACCCGTGCCGGACTAGTGAGCAGGAAAGTGTGTGGTCCGCGCGTGGTCCTGCTGTGTGCCGTGGACTGAAGTGACAGCAGTGCGCGGCGAACACCGCGACGTGAACTCCTTGTGACTCTGCCCCAAACTTTGGTGGGCTCCCCGCATGTGTGTTTTTCTCGCGCCTCGGCGGACTTAGGTTGCTTGTGTGTCACTGTTTTTTTCTTTCGAGGGACGGGTATCCCTGAGACAACTGGAGTAAATAAAATTCCCTTTAATCATGTGTAAATGGCGACGAGAGGAACTAAACCGCTTAAGCGCGCCTGCATAGTGATGTAAAAAAAAAATCGCAGGTTACCCCACTGCAGGGATGCCTGTGTGTTTTGGTGTGTTCCGCTTTATATTTAACGGTGACAACAAACTTTGTCGTGCTAGCTTCGCTAATTATTGTCTCGCCTCGCCTGTTTTGAGCGTGACCCCTTGTTTTCATTTTCAAGAAACTAATTGCTAAAATCACTGCACTAAACCGGCCGAACAATACGGCGGCACCTCGAAATGCAATAACGGAACCAAGTCTCCAATCGTCTATATGTAAGGTACTCTCAGTACAGTTAACAGTTTTGATTTTTCTCATCGGCTCGACAGTGTTCAAATCCAAATCGTGAAAGAACCTGACTAGAAGACTAGCAAATTAGAATGGAATGGAGTAAAAATAAAATCGTGAATGAGATTAAGAAATTCACCAACAGCAGTTCGTTAAACCCACACCAAGCCAAGCACCCAGCGTACAAGGAAGCCGAAATGGAGCTCCAGACAATCATTTTACGAAGGCGGAACAAAAAGGCTTCCCTGGCAAAGCTCACCCGGAGACCGAATCAAGAATAAGGTCTTACGCAACCTTAACCAACAGGCGACAACGTAACTTCTCAAGCAAATCGACGCGTCTCCATAAATCGCAAGGAATGGTTTGGTTTGGTTTATTGGGGCCTAACGTCCCAAAGCGACTCAGGCTATTTCTTCAGGGCTTTCTAAAGAAGCTCCCGATCATGGACCCGTTCCGCGTTAAAAACGCCCAAGAGGTTGTTAGGTTTCTGCATGAAAATAGAACAAAGGCGTTGAATGGCTTTTCCATCGATGTTAAAGACCTGTTCTATTCCATACCTCATGACGTCCTCATAAGATGTGTGCGTGACGCCATTGACAGTCACGGCGTGGTATCCTTTCAAAATGCGTGCGGCATCACTGTGGACGGTTTTATTGAGCTGCTTTGTACCTACCTGAAATAAACAGTAACCGAGTGGAATGGCTCCCAGTTTATCCAGAAGCAGGGGATTTGTATAGGCTCATGCATTGCCCCCATTTTGAGCGATCTTTTCTTAGCTATGCATGACAGGTCTTTGAATGACAAGCTTCAAAACTCACGTGCTCTTAAAATTTTCCGTTACGTTGATGATTACCTGGTCTTGTTAGATTGCAACAGTGATGTTTTCACTTCAGAAGCAGCCAAAGTTCTTCAAGTTTTTTTGGATACGGTTTCACCCCTCGAACTTACGCATGAATGGCCGGAAAAAGACGCAATTCGGTTTCTAGAGCTAAAGTTACTTTTCTCAAAAAATCACGTGTGCTGGTCTTTTGATCCAAGAGCCAACAAGCCCATCCTCCCTTACGATTCAGCTCACTCGAAACTGGTAAATAGAAACATCGTAAGATCAACCTTCATAAGTTCTCTCACAAAATCCTGTGAGCACTTTTTTGCAGACAGTTTTTCCCGTCAAGTTATTAGGCTAACGCATTCGGGATACCCGCAGCCCCTCCTCACATCGGTAGCGGAAAAACTGAAAAGCTTGAAGTGCGGTCGTAGTAACTCGGACGAAACGCAGCAGCGGGAAAAAGGGTTGCTGTCATTCCATATCGTCACCAATTGTCGCACAACCTCAAGAAAATCGGTAAAAAAGCAGGCGTAGAAGTTGTTTTTTCCGCCCCGTCGCGCCTCTCGAGCCTCTGCAACAAAGTCAATAAGACAAAAAAGAGAAGAGGCTGTGCTGTACGGCACCGGAATCCCTTTGTTGCTTGTGAAAAGGGTGTTGTGCATAAGATTCCGTTGACCTGTGGCCAGGCCTACATAGGCCAAACGGGAAGATGGCTCAACGAAAGGTTAATGGAGCACAGCAACGATTTATCAGGTTCCTCACAACGAAACCTACCCGCCCACTGTCAGGGATGTGATAGCAAAAAGAAATGTGTTCCCCGTTTCAAAGGAACAACTGTGCTAAAAAAGCATAAAAACCAGTTGACGCGCGAAATTGTCGAGGCTGCCTACATCAGGAAGTCTAGGGAAGGTTGTGTGAGCACCCCTTCAATCTCCCTTTCCGAAAAAGAAGTCGCCTTTCTCTCTGGTTTTATTTGATTTCACCCGGTTTTAGTCCCATCCTTTACATGGTTTCTGACTTTTTAGCCGTGTTAGTTGTTGGCGTTCATCCTTAGTTAACCTTTTTAGCAGTTCTCGCCATTTCATCTAACAACCTCTGCTCCCTCGGCCTTGTTATCCCATCGTGTTATAGCACTGTCATTCCTGTGTTTTTAGCTTTTTATGCTTGTGTTTTTCTTCAGACCTTCATGCACCCTCAGCCCTGTTGTTCCATGCTTTTTACATGTCTTTCACTGGTTTTTAGTCTTTTCTTTGTTAGCACCCATGCTCGTTGTATCCTTGATGACCCGGGAAAAAGTGATAGTTTACTCGTCCGCGCTCTGATTGTGTTGTGCTTAGATAAATCCCCCAGGTGGGCGTGTTCTGTGGCGTGTATATTTAAGAGCGGGGCCTTGGACATTCTTGAAACAAAGTTGATAGTTCAGCGCTTTGTCCTGTCCGCCTTCTGTTTTTTCCTAACCGTGTTCGCGCTGCTGAAATCGTATGGATTCCCACCAACTAGCCCGCCAGATTGTGTTATTCAACAGATCTATAGAGGGATTCTCTATGAGTATCTCAGTCAAATTTTATAACTCTTCGTGGGCCCTATAATTTAGAAATAATTTTTAAAAAACGCTGCTCGCTGTAGCTCGCAACCGGTTAGGGCGACGCACCTCACTGAATGTCCCCTACCCCGATGACGTCAGTGGGCAGAAGGGCCAGCCGTCAGGCTCACCCCATCTGCCCACTGACGTCATCGGGGTAAGGGACGTACAAGGTCGGTCAAAAGTTCCCAGGCCACAGGGTCTGCTTTCAAGCGGCATGTACTGCCACTTACGATAGTATCAAAGACATCAAGGTTCTCAGAGGTGAGAACAGTACTTCTACTATCCTCTAGAGAGTTTTTGGGCTCCAGGGGTGTCGTAGCTGTCCAACTATAGCGCTCTAAAGCAGACCCTGTGGCCTGGGAACTTTTGGACGACCCTGTACGTTGAGGTGTGTCGCCCAAATGGGTTGCAAGCAAGTAAGAGCAGCGATTTTTAAGAAATCAATTGTAGGGTCCACGCAGAGCTTTAAAATTACTCTTGAAAAAATTAGGGGACACTTTGACTCTCTAAAGTGCTGCAAGACGAAAGACTTTCCTGGCGCACTGTTTGGCATTTATTTATTTATTTATTTTATTTTTGTCGTTTCTTTTTAATTTTTTATTTATCTTGAGTTTTATTTTATTCTTTGTAACTTTTTTTTTTCTTTTTAGCTTTCTTCATTTTTCTTCATTTTTATTCTTTATATATTTTAATTTTTTGTTCTTTTATTTAGGTTTTTCTTTTTTTATCTTTTTATTCTTCTTGACTTTATTTCCGTGAGCAACTTATTACTCCGAATCCGCGCACTCTGACGTCATAACCATTTCGACCAACCGAAAAGCGTGACACCTCTGCTGACAACCTTCTGTCGACAATGATGAGGCATTAAAAGCTTTCGCCTTAATACCCACAAAGGCCACTTCGACAGATCTGTTGCACTAGAATGTGCCCCTCTAATTCATCTCTGGGTCTATTTAAACTTGAAAAGCTAATCCAGTGTAAAAAATGCTGTTTTCTGCCGACGCCTCTCGTCGACTTTTATAGTGCACTTGCGACTTCTGAGAATGTGTGCGACTTGTCGTTGGATCGCTTCACGTTCTTTTGGAGCCACACGGTTAGGGTTCTGACCGATCAGGCGAACAGCTTCTTCCGTTAATGCGACGTTTGGTCAAAGGCATTTGACCGACCCGAGATGTTGTAGAGAAACAGTCTGGAAATTAGCCTATCAGGTCGACAAGGCTTTCCCGTTCGGCGGGCGGCAAATTTGGGCGGCACGAGGAGTGTGGGCACCTGACAGATAGATGCTTGCTTCTGCTGCAAAAAACACGTGTACCTGTGCGAGGCTGTTCTGCGGTGCAGCACCACGGCGTTACAGAGGCAAGACCTGCTGGTCACCGGCGACCACCAGGCTACGCCCAGCTCGGCGAAGGCGGCCGCGTTGTAGAGCGGTGCCTCGCGGCTTCAAGAAAGCACCGAGCCGATGCCCTGATTATCTTCCTCAAGGACGTGGGTTTGGGTTTCTCCAACAACGTCCAGAAGCCCTCCGCTCTTCCCCTGTAAGTTACCACTGTAAGTTAATCTGTGCATCACTGGAGCGCCGAGTCACCAACTGCATAGTGGACACGGTGATAGTGGAGAAGTAGTGAGGAGAAAATGTGGCCGTATTTGATTGAAAGTCGTTCGTATGTTAGCTTCAAGCCTTGAATGTGGTGACTATTACATTCCTTTTCTCTCTCTGCATGTAGCTACCGACACGGCTCGGTAGCCAGCGTGGTGGATCACCAGCTCGGGGAGATCAACTGCACTTCGATAAAAACCAACAACATCCTCGAAGCTCAGGAAGCAGCAATTGTACTCGCCATCACCCAGCAGAGTGACGAGCACACATCATTACAGACTCGCAAGAGGCGTGCAGAAGGTACAGCAGTGGACGCATATCCACTGCAGCCATTCGCATACTCAAGGCGAGGGCAATCACTTTTACGAGATGCTTCATCACGTGGACACCAGGCCATGAGGCTGTCGAAGGGAACCAACGTGCGGATGCCAACGCTCGAGCATACGCCGACCGGGAGGCGCGCACCGAAGGGGAACTTGACACAGTCACTAGACGGTATGGAGCCATCTTAGAACACCAACGAGCCCTCCGGAGGACCTACCCCCCTCCCCACAAAGACCTTAGCAGAGAGCAGTCGGTTGCCTGGAGACCTGTCAAGTGGGCAAGTTAAGTGCACTTACGGAGAGTGTCACTCGCTGCAAGTACACTTTGCCACATCTAAACGACGCAAGTGGAGTGTCACTCGCGGAAGAGTGCACTCCGCTAGGAGTGCGTTCACGGACCACACTTTGCTGACCGAGTGCGTAGCCTCGGCACCAGCGACTTCAAAAGCACAATATTTATAGTGCATAAAAAGTGCGTACAACTTTATTTTGCATGCTATAACTGTTTTCAGAAAAAAATCGTCCGTTATAGCTACAAGCAAAGCAACAAAACAAGGAAACGTGATCACTTGTATAGTGTACACTATATCACTTGCAACATCGCTGCCCGTCGCCATCTTGTTTGTTGCCGCAATTCTGGATAGTCTTGGCTGGTCTTGGCTTTTCTTCTATTTCTATTTTTTTTTTCATCGTGAAAAACTGTTGAACCTTTTTTTATTCGCGCTAACACGTTAAGCAATCAATTGTTATGAGTCCTTTTTTTTTCCAACGACCTCTTCGGAAATTCCGCTCATTTCTGACGCCATTCTTTTTTTAATACGAGTGCACTTTGCTTTCCCGTTTAGCACCGCGTAGCCCAAAGTGTCACTCGGGATTCCGAAGCGCACTCCACGTAAGTGCACTTAACTTGTGCGCTTGACAGGGGTATAATACATACCCCAATCTGAGTTTACTAAGCAAAATCTATCCTTCCACATATGACAGCAAATGCCCGCTATGCGGTGAACATCCAACGCTTTACCACGTTACATGGGCCTGTCAGAAAATGCAGGCAGCGCCGATAAACAACACACCAACACCGGAGCAGTGGGAGGCTGCGCTGTCCAGCTCGAAGCCTGAAGAGCAGGTCAAGCTGATCGACAGGGCTCTCAAGACTGCAAAGGCCGCTGGGGCCCTGGACTGAGGGCACCATCTACGCTGACAGAACCCTTGTAGCAATAAAGTTTTTCATTAATTCATTAATTCATTCTGTCAACACCACCACTTCTACAAGCCGTAAAAATGTCGAGTTTTTCGGTACTACGCCAATCCTTATCTCCAGTTCCTCTCGTTAGGTTGGCTTTCTCTCACACACATGGCTTTGAAGGTAAAGCACGTTTGTAAGGGCGTGATCGTTAGATAGAAGGGATTTGAAGCACGGTGTAAGATAGTCACTCGTGTACAACTTCATCCAATTACCGTTCTCTGTAAAAACTGATTCTCTGGCTATTTTCTCGTCTTTCCGGCGGCAAAAGACGTACTTAGCGACGAGAAAATAGACGATATGAGAAATGCGCAGCGCCATCTCTCGGCGCTCCGAGAACTAAGTCCTCCCTGTTGGTACGGTACGGAAAACGAAACCGCTGCCCAGCGTTGGGTTAAAACGGCTGCGCTTCGTTTGAAAAGTAAAATGCCGATGCAGTGTTGCGCTACCCTCTCTACTGTGAAAAGACACTACGATGCGTGCCAGAACTAGGTGCGTTCCAGCTTTTCGCTTTTCTATTTTTTTACTCCGTCCCAACGTTTTAGTAACACAAAACGCCATGCGAGGTCGCATGTGTCAGCACGCGGATCAGTGCGCAGCTTTCGCTTTCTGCGCTGATTTTTGGCAAATCTCTCGAGGTGATTTGCGTTTAAATTAAGCTAGGAACCACAGCCTTTTTGTCTCTGATCAAAATTAGAAGCCGATTTCGTGCATTTATCTACTCTTCGGTCGGGCGTGAATATATATAGACGCATACTTGAACAACGTAATAGAGAAGGTAATTTTTTTGAGCGGGCCAATCGCTAGTGCCGTGGCGAAATAAGTTCACTCGAAGAACCATATGCCGATTACTGCTTAGTTTGCTACGTGTTCAGTTAAGTTTTTCCCGTGTTCAATTAGTTTTAGAAGGGCGAGCAAACTCTCTGGACCATACGCATATATTACGCGCGTTAAGGAGTCTTTGTGAAGCAATACACCCTACGTATAAAAACTGAGGTGCGAATGCTTTACTTCTTGAGGATTCCTATACCTTCGATATCTGCGGCGACGAAAATCTAAAAAAAAGCGAATAATATAGCTACTTTATTATGAAGGAGGGACGCATTTCTAAGCTAGAAAGTACGTGCAACAGTGTTCTGAAAACGCTTCAGGCCATCAGATTTTATTATCGTTGTGGTAAGCTCCAACACCTTGCTTCGCAACAAAGCCATTTTTCTAAGTTTGGGAGTAAGCTAATTAAGTTTCGGAAGCAACCGAACATGCTAATTTCGCCCCTGCACACACAGTTTGACCAGCGTATCGAGTCCGTGCATGCACCTACAGCTGTAGCATCTTTCTCTAATCAAGCTGCCGCGGTGGCTCAGTGCTGATCTGAAAAAAAAAAGCTGCGCCTTTGCTTACAATATTTTGAACTATATGTGCATGCCTACTTTCCTCTTGTTAATGTCGACTGACTGACTGGCTGTGTCTTAAGCAGGACGCGGGTTCAACGAATTGTGGCGAAAATCAACCGACGCCGGGCTCTGAAACGGTGACGTTGAAAACCGCGGATGCTCATTGCACATTACAGTAAAGGAATCGAATTACGCAGCTGGTCGAGGGTCTTGTGTGATTATACTGCAATGCACGAAGCTCCTGGCATCGGCGCGAACGAAAGTTCGCACTGTCACAGAAGTTTGTCAACACACGTGCGCACTCACCGCAAAATAACCGCTCGCTACCCTACCAGATGAATTCGTGTCCACCTGAGAATAAAATAGCCATGATAATGCGTGATGCTTGAACTGGTGCTTTAATGCGAGCATTAAAACGACAACAGCACACGGTCACGGTTCGACTTTCCAGCCCACTTTCGAGTGCCGATTATTGCGATCATCAGCGCCAGACTTCAAGCGAAGCTGAGGACGCGGTAGGAGTAAGCTGGCGCTTATTGAAAGCACCTACATTTGGTCAAAGACCAGCTGTGAAAACAACGCAGCAGCTGAAGTTTGCCTGTTGAAATTCCACTCGCAAGAAGAAAGCGCGCATAGAAAACGATGCACGAGCTCGACGAGCTCGACCGACCTAAGATGGAAACCGGAAGTTGTGGGCGCGGTGTTGCCAGACCGCCAAGCAATTTCGCATATCGTCTATTAGATTTAAATACCATCCTGCCAGTCGGTTCAAACTCATGACGTCATTTCCGAAAAAGACGGCTTGACAACGTTTCGAAGTGAATAGCGGTGCAGCGTAGCCTCTGGGATGCTCACCTAAATAGTCGACGCATGCGCTTTAGTTGCGAAATCGGCCACTGATGGCGTTTTCTGGCATTTACTAGCTTATAAGAGTGCCGTTTTCGGTGAGAGTGGTTCCTTTGGGATCACACCAGAGTACCCAACAGACGATATGAGCAGGGTACGATATGCGTAGAGTACCTTTGGTAGCATATACAGTAACTCTAGATATGCGAAATGCGCAGCGCCATCTCTTGGCGCCCCGAGAACGAGGACCGCCACGTTTGCTCAGTAGAGAAAACGAGACCGCTGCCCAGCGCTGGGTTAAGACGGCTGCACTCCATTTGAAATGTGAAATGGAAATGCACTGTTGCACTACGTTGTGCAATCTGCGAGGACACTACAGTGCGTGCAGGAACCAGGCACGTTTCAGCATCTCGCTTTTTAATTATTTTTTTTGCTCTTTGCCAAGGTTTTATTAACACCAAATGCCACGCGAGGTGTCGTGTCAGCACGCCGGCCGCTGCAGATTTTGCTTTCTGCGCCGATTTTGTTGCGGAAGCAACACTACGCTAGGTGCGAGCGCTTTCGCGGAGCCCCGGAGAGCCCCAACTGCGCATGCGCGAGGAGCGAGTGTGAGACAGTTACTGCGTAATTTCTTTTCCTCAGATACAATTTTCATTTTCTTCATTACGGCCCTCTTTCTCTTTCTTCTTTCACTCCCACTTTTTCCTTTCCTCTAGAAACGGATGACGGGTGTCCACCGAAATATGTGAGACAGTTACTGCGTCATTTCCTTTCCTCAAAAACCAATTTTTTTGGCTAATTTTATTATTGTTGCGGCAAGTGCAGCTTTTTCCGCAACGAAGCCATTTGTCCAGCATTTCGGACCTGCAGACACAGCTTGACCAGCGTATCGAGTTCATGCATTCACCTACTGCTGTAGGCCTTTGTAGCGAA
Source organism: Amblyomma mixtum (assembly GCF_055824585.1). Taxonomy (NCBI): domain Eukaryota; kingdom Metazoa; phylum Arthropoda; class Arachnida; order Ixodida; family Ixodidae; genus Amblyomma; species Amblyomma mixtum. The sequence continues at coordinate 378,291,582 of NC_143014.1, read as the reverse complement.
AGCTACATTGGCCATGAATTCGCCATTTCGCTGTGGCGGTGCTCCGAGGAGGCACAGAGACCGAGCTTGAGCCGTTGCCTAGCAACAGCAACCGCCGCAGCTGGAGGGCGCCGCGCGCTCGCCGCCCCATCTGGCATGACGTCACACCGCGCGCCTTGTCGCGGAGCCGCCGCCGCTCTTTGGTATGACGTCACACCGCTTGCCTCGTTGTTGCGCTCGCCGCCGCTTGCTTCACCAGCTTTGTCGCATGCCTGATAACGTGTCGAACAAAGTTGCTTGAACACAATATATTCTAGCCTAATGTCTCATCTTGAATGTGTTCTGTTCACACCAAATCAGCACGGTTATCGCAAATCTCAATTACTGTGGAATTCAACTGCTCGCTTTTACCAAAGATTTGTCTTCCATTTTGGATTTTCCATCATTGGTGGTTTGCATTTTTATCGATTTTCCGAAGGCATTTGATACTGTGTCACATCAACCACATTTTTTCAAGCTTAGTAAACTAAATCTTGATATACTAATCTTGTGAAATAGATAGCGTGTTTTTTTTGTCTTCTTTTTCAATACGTTACAGTTAGTGGATCCGGATTTCCTCAAGGCTCCGTACTCGGTCCTCTGCTTTTCCTCATTTATATTAGCGACCTCTCCGATTCCCCTGAGTCACAAATCAGACTTTAACTCCCGAAAGTTGCGCCGTGCCACAGGCTTCCCGCACATGTTCAAAATGTTTGGCACTCACTCGCGAACGCGAAAAACCAGAAACAAAACTTGTCAAGAGAAAATCTTTCTCACCGAGTATGATATCGTTTATTAATTAACTCACATTACTGTAGCAAAAACCTTACGATTTCAAAACGCAATGGGATTGCTGCTGTCTTCTTCCTAGTACTACGGCACTCCTCGCTCCACCCACGGCTACATCAGAAAGACGCTGCGGTGAAGCGAGGCGGTTCCAAAGCGAACCCCTCGTGGATTCGGCCCCTGGCAGCTTGCGTTCCAGACTGGCGCTTTGCCAAAAAAAAAGGCAGAGGTTCATTTCTGCTGACCCGAGTTTTCACGTAGCGAAACCACAGCGCACAGCTCCGGTTTACATACCCCATTCCCTGACATTGCAACTGTAAATATAATCACGTGACACCACGTGATTGCCACGTGGCTGCTTGCCGCCCTCTCCCGACAACTTGAAAGATCAAAGGTCAAGGTCAAGTGGTGCAGCACCAAGGTGGACCACACATGGTAAGGCAGATGTGCAACCATTACTTATCTTGTGGGAATCCTGGCTTTCCGCCGTTGCCGTTGCTCGGCTGTGCCGGCTTCCCGCGTTGTTTCTCCTCTTTCCCTTGCTCCCGCCTCAGGCGGTGGAGAGCCGGCTGGGTGACTAATCACTGTCATTTAGCCACAGCTCCGCCCCGGCTCCCCAAGGGCCTTTGCCATTGGCGCCTTTTGGCGGAAATCCGGGACCCGCTCTGGGCGGCCGCGCACCGCGCGACCGTCCGAGCGGGGCCCAGAGAGAGATCCCTCCGAGACAGCGTAAGGTGCGTACGTTACTGTTTGTCCCTGCCGGCCTTTGCCGCTCGGACCAGTGCATATACTCGAGCTCGCCCGCACGTGTCCTCTGACCTGCAGCGGCTCGAGCCTGTCCAGCGGGGTCCAGCGACCTCCGACAGGCGTACCTTGCGTTGATTGCCCACTCTCTCTCGCAACCGGCCCAACGGTCGACACGAGAGACAGATCACAGCACTGCCGCGGGGACATTCTCCTGCAGCGGCGTGCTAGCGGCGCGCATTAACTCGAGTCGCTTCGTGCGCGCAGCGGAGCCTTGCTCCTCGCGCGCCCCCGGGACGGGGTGACGATTGAGTGCGTGTGTACCTGCTGAAGGACGACGTGAATAAACGTCTCGTTTGTGAACTTGGAGGCCTATTTCTTTGCGGCGAATCGCTCTCCTCCCAGCGGAGATTGAGTGCACCGCATCGGTGTCCCAGTGTGTGTGTGGTGACGGCTGATCGGGGCCCTTGGCTCGCGCGAAGCTCGAACCCGCGGTGGGTGGTGGCCTGTGTCCACTTAGAAACCCACAACTGGCGCCCAACGTGCTAAATCATTGGCGCTTACGCCTTTGATGGCACATTAGCCGAGCAGGTCGCCTAGACGATCACGCTTGCGCACCATGTCTAACACCCCCAGCGGGGCACTCGGCAGCTACATGTCGGCTCCCTACGGAGTTGTAGCGTCGTTTTATCCGCTGGCTGCTGTTCCTACGAATAGCTAGACACCGTGGTTGGCCGCGGCCCCCATTTGGGTTTACGGCGACACAACCCAAAATGTCGACCACGCGGCTCCCATTGGAGCTGTACCCGGAGCACCCTGCGGTGCATCCGCTGGTCACATGCCTCAGCTGTGCACGCTTTCCGCCCAGTGCGAAAGCAGTTCGTGTCACGCTGCCGCAACCGGCAGTTTCGAACAGCAGCAGCCGTGCCCCGCGAGCAGTCAATTCTGCTCTGGAAACGGCGAGGCGCTGGCCCGGTTCCCTACGGAAACCGCGCCGCTCATCGAACTAGGAGCCTTGCCTCCCTCGTTCATTCAGCCCGCCCAATCCTACACTGAGGCAGGGGCGCAGTCGCTGAGGCCGGGGCTCCATTGAGCCAGATGCGGAGAAACTTCGAGCCATACTCGAATTTCCCGCGCCCAAGGACGTACGCGGCCTGCGCCGTGGTGTGGGAATGGCCGGCTATTATCGTCCTGTGCCCGCGTGCAGGCACCCTTGACCGAGCTCTTGGGAAACACTGCCGCGTGGCGATGGGAGCCCGAGCAAGAGCGATCCTTTCGCCTCCTGTCTAAGGCTATTGCCGAGACAGCGCAGCTCAGGCTACCCAACCTGACCAGACAGTTCGTAGTCCAGACTGACGCAAGCGATCTGGGTTTAGGAGCAGTTCTCCTACAGGAATTCGATGGCGTGCTGCAACCGCTGGCCTTTGCCAGCCGCTCCTTGCTGCCCTCGGAGAGGAATTATTCCGTGACCGAGAAGGAGTGCCTCGCCATCGTGTTTGCACTGCGCAAATTCGACGTCTACCTTGATAGAACGCAGTTCGTGGTGCAGACAGACCACAGTGCGCTCAGTTGGCTGATGCGGCTCCGCGAGCCTGCGGGTCGGCTGGCGCGCTGGGCTCTCCTGATACAGCATTACGACTTTTCGGTGCAGTATCGAAAGGGGAGCACGAACGTGGTAGCTGACGCGCTATCCCGTGCCCCACTCGCCAGCGGCGCCTTGACGCCTGTAGGCGGAGGGGGCGAAACAGCGGACGAGCCGCCGGGCGGCAAGGAGGGGGAACCCGCAAACGGGTTAACCCATTCCGCTAACCAGGCGAGCAGCGCTTCGCAAAGCGGACGAGAGGCAAAGCTCTTCGTGAGCGCCTCGGAGGTGCCGACGCGAACGGAAATTTTGGCTGCAAACCTGAGTGGGGACGAGACCATGCTCCCCTCTGGGATGACTGGAATCGTTTTCAGCCGTAAGAGCTACTGAAAGCCCAGCAAAATGACCCCTTTTGTCGCGAGGTGAGCGACGGTCTCAGGGAGACGGAGCGCCGTGACGCTACTTGTATTGTATCGGGCGCAGGGGGGCAGAAGCCAGCGTGTGTCGCGGCGAACCCCGGGGATTCATATTTGCTGGACAATGACGGGCTCGTGCTGAAGTACATAGCCACCGATGACGAGTCCATCGACCCGTTTAAGGTGGTTATCCCCAAAAGTCTTAGAGGCGCACTTTTGCGATTCTCTCATGACGAACCACTGGCCGGTCATCTGAGTGGCTCCAAAGTTTTTGCAAAACTGAGTCATTCGGTGACGTGGCCCGGCATGAAGCGTGACATTTTCCGCTATTGCCGTTCCTGCCATGTCTGTAAAGCGGTGAAGTCACGGGGCGGCAAGCCGCCTGGAATGATGAAACCGATTGACAGTGTGCGTCCGTGGCAGATGGCCACCTGCGATTTGATGGGGCCTTTCCCCAGGAGCAAGCAGGGGTTCATAGACCTGAAGGCCTACGCGTCACGGTCTGACGAGCTTGCGCCGGTACCCATTGGTATCAAAGGCAAGCGCAAAGGCACAACTGGTGCTGCGGAACGCAAGCGTACCGAGCACCGGTACAATCTGAGGCGACGGTCACCGGTGTGATTGATGCCGGACGGCGGACTCTTCCGCAACCGAAGGCACGCAGCCTCAGCTAGCTGGCGAGCTTTCTCGTCAGGCCCTACCCAGGCGAAGCACGGTGTGTTATTTTTTTTTTGTTTTGCAGCATGCTCAGTTCCAGCCTTGTGTGTTTATCTGTTTATTTATTTGTTTTGGTTTTAGTCAGTTTCTAGCCACTTTCGTTTCCTGCTGGTTCGTCTGTTTTTGTTCTAACGTACCGAGATGTACATAGGTAACATGCGTTTGTGTTGGCGTTCAGTTTTTTTTACCAGACATGTACATAGGCAAACTTCAGCCCGCTCGTGCTTGCTCTTATCTTCTAGAAGGAGTAGATTGGATTAGGTGTCGTTTGTACAGCGCGCCTTTTCTCATTTCCGGCCCGAATGTGGGTGGTTGGCTCGTTAAGGAGCCGTGTGTCGCGGTGCGAGTTTTGTGCGGCCCGTATGGAGGGGAAGTGGTGGGGCGTTTGGGGCGATGGGGGGCGGAAAGTGCACCCTTTGACCCTCGCCGCGGCGCCTCTGGACGCTTCTGATGAGGGGGTCGTTGTCGCCGACCAGCGTCCGCGCACGTGCCGGTGTGGCTGTGTGCGCGCGTAACCATGAGCCAAGGCGACGCCTGTGAGTTGTGCCGTTGTGTTCTTCTGCGTGAGCGCGAGGATGAGAAGGACCCCTCGCTGTGGCCAAGGTTACACATCAGGACGCCGCCGAACGTCCGCGCCCGTTTGAGCCGGCGTGAAGGGGGTGCACTAACTCTCTTGTGCCGAACGTGATGTCGTGCCCAAGGGCGCGAGGTCAGTGCTCTGCCGCGGCCCCGTCGTCATCAACGCACCCTACATCAACGGAAAAAAGACCGCCATCAGTCGTCGGCCCTCCCAACCCGTTCAACTTGAAGTCTGCGAGCGGTGAGTCGCCGACCAGCCCACTGGGCCGTGCCATCGAACTTTGAGGCTGACATCCACCTGTCACATAGCTGTACAGTTTTATTCACATCTTCTTGTGTACCGTGTATATAATCTGCAAGCTGTTTTGATTTACTGAAGCGTATGCAAGCGTTGTTTGCCTTGTTTTTCCTTTGTTTTCTTACGTTGTTCTGGCTGGAACTGAAGTGTAGCTAGTTTTTTTTTGTGTGTATTCATTTCTTTATTTTGGAACTGAAGTGTAGCTTTTTTTTGTGTATTGATTTCTTTATTTTGGCCGCGTGCTTTGCCGATGGGTAGGAGGGCATTTAAGGAGAGGGGGATGTGGGAATCCTGGCTTTCCGCCGTTGCCGTTGCTCGGCTGTGCCGGCTTCCCGCGTTGTTTCTCCTCTTTCCCTTGCTCCCGCCTCAGGCGGTGGAGAGCCGGCTGGGTGACTAATCACTGTCATTTAGCCACAGCTCCGCCCCGGCTCCCCAAGGGCCTTTGCCATTGGCGCCTTTTGGCGGGAATCCGGGACCCGCTCTGGGCGGCCGCGCACCGCGCGACCGTCCGGGCGGGGCCCAGAGAGAGATCCCTCCGAGACAGCGTAAGGTGCGTACGTTACTGTTTGTCCCTGCCGGCCTTTGCCGCTCGGACCAGTGCATATACTCGAGCTCGCCCGCACGTGTCCTCTGACCTGCAGCGGCTCGAGCCTGTCCAGCGGGGTCCAGCGACCTCCAACAGGCGTACCTTGCGTTGATTGCCCACTCTCTCTCGCAACCGGCCCAACGGTCGACACGAGAGACAGATCACAGCACTGCCGCGGGGACATTCTCCTGCAGCGGCGTGCTAGCGGCGCGCATTAACTCGAGTCGCTTCGTGCGCGCAGCGGAGCCTTGCTCCTCGCGCGCCCCCGGGACGGGGTGACGATTGAGTGCGTGTGTACCTGCTGAAGGACGACGTGAATAAACGTCTCGTTTGTGAACTTGGAGGCCTATTTCTTTGCGGCGAATCGCTCTCCTCCCAGCGGAGATTGAGTGCACCGCATCGGTGTCCCAGTGTGTGTGTGGTGACGGCTGATCGGGGCCCTTGGCTCGCGCGAAGCTCGAGCCCGCGGTGGGTGGTGGCCTGTGTCCACTTAGAAACCCACAATCTCAAGGTCGTTTCAAGGTCATTCGGAGGTTCACGGCGAAATATGTGTTAGCTATCCTAGTGTAGCTTTCGCTACAATACCCGGATCATCGAGACTTCCGCTGGCGCGTGTATACACGTTGCTCTCTACTGTCCTTTCCCGCTATCGCTGCCCTTTGTACTTCTCGCTCACCTCTCCCTCTCCTTTTTAACTGAAGCGGGAGAGGTTGCTCTAGCTTCACTCTATATTCTTTCCTGTACACAAAGCGCCGGAAAGCACATGCGAAGAAAAAGGGCAGAAGGAAAAATTTTGCAATGGCTGTTTCTGCGCACAGTGTTTCTGGCAAGCTCGTCGGCTGCAAGAGACGCGTCAGTGTGGGCCATGCTTATTGAGTAGAGACGCACCTTTGAAACGCAGGCAACAATGGATGAAGAAAAAAATTAGTGTTTTGGTTGGTTGGTTGGTTTATGGGGTTTAACGTCCCAAAGCGACTAAGGCTATGAGAGACGCCGTAGTGGAGGGCTCGGAAATTTCGACCACCAGGGGTTCTTTAACGTGCACTGACATCGCACAGTACACGGGCCTCAAGAATTTCTCCTCCAAAGAAATTCAACCGCCGCGGCCGGGATCGTGTTTTAACTATGCAGCCGGTTTCAACCTCGTTCTTGATGAATTTGTATTTGAGAGATCTCACTAAGAGGTGAAAGAAGAAATTGCAGAGCAGAGTGGTTGTTTCTGCTAGCACGGACATTTGCGAAAGGCGCGTCATAAGCTGTGATAACAGACTAGAACGATGGTACTACTAATACAGCCAACCTTTAAATACCAAACACACGAGGCAACGGAGCGTGACGAGCAGTTATCCTCGTACAGAGGCTGCTGCAGCCCGCACGATATACAACCATGGCTGCCGATAGGCGGGGCTACTGGTGCTAACTACAATGTGCTCGTTTTATCTTCTCTTTACCTTCCTTTCCCCTCTTGTTATTAAGGCGAAAGCCTTTAATAGCTCATACTGTCGTGACCAAGGCGTGTTAGCAACTTTGTCCGCGTTTCAGATTGGTCGAAATGGTCGTGACGTCACTGAGCGCGAATTTTGACGGGTGTCCACCGAAATATGTGAGACAGTTCCCAGCAAACCACAAACCTCCCATAGATGTCCAGATTAGTCTGAACGTCTATGTACCAAAGCAAAATCTCTCAGACGTCTTATTTACCAACCTTTTTTCGTGGAAAAGCTGGAGACGTACCCACGACATTACATCTACCTTAACCTAGACTCCTCGTAGATATTACTAGTAACGTCCTGGGAATGTAAGTGAGATACAAATTAAGAATTCCATATTTTTCAATCGTTCGGTATTTCGTGTTGCCTTACTGCATTTAAAGTTGGAAATCGCTGTTGACTACAAATTGGAGGCATGACTAGCGCTGCCTGTGTTTTTGTGTGTTTTCGTGCTCGCTTCACGGCAACATTATCCTACCTAGAAAGAAGAAAAATACGGGAAGTAGTAAAGACAAATCTGAATGCACACGCATCAGGTTTCTGACTCAACTGTACCTTGTGCTACAGCCTGCAAGCTATCTCAACCACACTGAAAAGTGAGGCAACACTGAAAAACATTTTGTTATTCAGCAGCCAGGACTATAATAACCATTTTTTCTCATTAAGCATGTTTCATTCAACTTATCCAACTATTTAAACTACAAAAATTGGTTCAGTTCAATTTTCGGGAGTTAATTTTCTCAAAAATGTGGTAAATCTGCTAATCGCGCTAGCAATGATAACTAAATATTGGAATGTTGAACTGAGGAAAGCTTTGGCATTTGTGTAGCTGAATGTGTGATAAGGGAGTAATTACTCATTGGCATCCACCCAAGCGCAGCCATACGGCTACAAAGGAAAGCTATACAGCTTTCTAAGAAACTTCGTAGTTAAAGAAAAATTCGTCCTGGTCCGGGGTTGGCTGCGCTTGGGTGGATGCCAATGAGTAATTACTCCCTTATTACAAATCTACTCCACCTTGGGGGATTCCCCTAAACATTTGACCAGCTGAATGTGTGACCTCATATTTCTTGAGAATAAACTTCTTGAGTCCCGCTTTTTATCATCATGTCCACTGCAGGCCAAAAATTTCGCCAGTTAACCCTGTGCCAGCAGCGGCCACGTTATCCCAGCAAACTTCCGAACCTCACCTGCCCTGATCCTCTCTGCTGTGCTTGCATTCTCTCTGAATCCAGCCCGTTACCCTAATGATAATTGGTTAACTTGCCTTCATGCTACATGCGCTGCCCATATGCTTGCTCTGTGCCGCGGACAGGCGTCGGCGGGGAAAGCGCGGTGAATTGTCTACGCCGCCTTCGCGTTGTAGTTCGTATCGTATTTTATCAATAATAGCGCAAACTGCACATGGCGATTGCAGCTGTGAAAAAAAGTAATATGCTACAATTTAAAAATTATTAACTTATTTTTCGTGCCACAGCAAGCATACTACTAAGTATAAAAAAGAGACGATACAAAATATGCGTCAGTTTCGCACACTCCGCACGAGGCTAGGGTCAGCCTGCTCAGCCATGGCGGCAGTGGTAGAGCGCACGGCGTGTGCGATTTCTCATCGTGTTCCGTGGGAACGTTGTGTTTGAAGAACCTCGACACAGAATTAATTATTCCCTTATTATTGCTGGCGAGATTGTTCAACAGTTCTTTCCTTGATGGAGCTGAAGGAAGACAGTTTGCTTGCTTTTACTACTCGGCGAAGTGGACCCGTCAGTACGAATTAGGACTACAAGTAGTTTTCACCGGCTGGAATCGTGACTTTTCCTGGTGCGTACTCAGTCTCAGTTTACTCACTGAAGTGTATTTTATGCTGTTTTTTGCGTTCGTAATGAAAACATTCTAACGCATTTATCGGCACGTTACATTTTTACGCTCACTAGTTTGGCTGTTTTGCCAAACTCGCTGTGTATTGAAACAAATGCTGGTGATGTATGCAACTGTCCTCTACTACCGAAATGTGGACATGCGTTCGGATGGTGTGCCGAAGTGCGTGTGCAAGCACACTCTGCTCAGCACGACTGCCTTTTAGTGCTGAAAGGGCAACCTTTGACGCTTCATAGTCTTGCGTCGGTAAAAATGGCGTAAATTACTGGGCTTGTTTGTTGTGGTTGCTGTGCTATTCTCTTGTCACCTATAAAAGTGAACAATTTAATTGTTCAAAGAAAGCATAATTGAATTATACTTTCTTTTGCAGCAACCCTGACTTATTGGGCTCGGCAGAAGAGTATTGATGCCACCGCAGCTGTAAACCTGACGGTTATGCTCAGCGAGAAGATTCAGTAAAAGCGCCGAGCGCAATAAAACACTGACGCACTCAAAAGTCATCTGCAGTGTTTTGGGGTGATGGCCATGTACTCACTTACTCAACTGTATTTGAGCTAGCTGGAGTGCTTGGACGTCCCGACGACTCCATAGGGAAGTCTGTGGCTGGGGTGCAGTAGGTCTCCATTCCATTTGGAATTGTGTTGTGTTGTGTTTTATGGTAAGTACAAAGGCAGCTAAGGCCATCATGCGCCAAGCTCACCATCTAGAATTGTAACAGGTGTCAGCTGCATGTCGTGTTGCAGCTGGTTCCAGTCGCAACTGGTTTAAGGAACAAATTTCCAGTTGCAAAAACTGGAAATGTGTCCCTTAAAGCAGTTGGACTGGAACCAGTTATAAATTTTTACCTGGGTATTGATCTATGTATAGTCATGTTCTCTTTATATAGACGTCTAGACTACGTAGACTGGGCATACTTGCATGTTCACAAATATCTGATAAGTGTCGAGCTTGACGTCTGCAGTACGTACTTATAACGTGGACTGGACCCCAATTTCCATGTTGTAGGTACGTAGATTTTTCGTAAACGGTACTAAAATGGATGTCTAGTGGAGGTGTCTAATGTCCAGCGTAAATATTTCGCTGATGTCTATGTGACGTTTTATGGTTTACTGGGTTACTGCGCAATTTCCTTTCCTCAAATAAAATTGTCGACTGGTTTCCATCGATATATGTGAGACAGTTAGTGCGTAGTTTCCTTTCCTCTAATACAATTTTCATTTTCTTCATTACGGCCCCTCTTTCCATTTCTTCTTTCACTCCACTTCCTCCCTTCCTCTATGGTGCGGTTCAGTCCACCGAGATGACAGATTTACAGCGCCATTTCCTTTCCTCAAAAAGCGTTGCGTTCAAAGGGCAACGCATCGCGCCGAACGGGTGGTGGCGTTCCGTGGACTCCCTGGCAGCGCTACAACACGCTGTCGCGTTCCACTCCTAAAGGTAAATATTAAGTGTCATTAATTGGCAGTTAATTAATGCACCAACAGAATGTGAAGTGAACAATCGCGTAGCAGAATACAGCACTCAGGCTTTCGCCTTTCACCACTTTAGCCGCTAAAGTTCCTCGTAATTGTGTTGTTGTCCCCAAGAAGATAATGGCGCGTATCTACGGCGGGGTATTGGTAGGGTCCCTAGTATTGGCCAAGACACAGGCGGCGACTGACAGGAACTTAAAACGTTTAAAAATGAAATCAAAATCAATAAAAAATTATAATGGCAGTAATAAAAACAAGAATAGCAATAAGTAAATAAATAAAAGGAATTCAGATTTGTTGATTTCGACAAACAAACCAACTAACCATCATAATCTACTTAGAAGACGAAGCCAGGACGGCCAGGAATCCCCCGCCGTGGGTATTGTGCCATTCAGCCTGAGGACATCATCATCATCATTGGCATTGCTGGCTCTCGTGCGCTCTCGCTGGGCTGCTTTTCCCGAATGCTCTGCCGGCTCTGCCTTCGGAGCACGCCCCCGCGGTTGATCACATCGTATGCTATATCAGCGGAACCGATGCAGCCGCTTCTGAAGATCTGTAGATCAGGGCGGAAAGCAAAGACCGTGCTCCCGGAATGACCACCCATGCCTGGAGCACGGCAGCGTGAGTACCAAAGCCTCGTCTAAGTGTGGCTTGTATCGCTCGTGCAGAAACAGGCCTTCTTCCTCCGATATTACGGCACCGAAAGAATATTTTGCGGACTAGTGGAACCTCGGACGCCAGCATGAGCGACGGCGAGCGCCACTACCCTTGGTGCTGGAGCCTAGCGCGTTTGCTAAGGGGCCTTACCACCGTGCGCTCCTGCTCGGTAGACGCGTTTCTAGGATGCTGGTTCATCGACCAGCTAGATTCGTGGAACAAGGCATTGCGGTATACGAGGCTGGTCTTGACAGAGTTACATTGCCTGCGCTCATATGACGACAGGGACGATTATGGGGCCAGCTACGGTGGTCGCGGCTGCCTGGACAACACCGTTGCATCCACGAAGTCCGGGTGTGCGACCGAGTCCGCATCGACCGGCTCTCCTTCATGTCTCCTATCGTCAGTGAACAAGCGCCAAACCTGAAACGCGTCGTACTGCATCCCCGCCGCGGGAGCGGTTATCTCCGAACCTTTGGACCATCGCAGTGCTTGCACAGCCTGGACCTCAACAGCTATGTCAACGACGCTCTTGCACCCAAGATGGCCCAAGTGCCGAGGAGAAACGCACCGACTCTCCACAGCGTCAAGTTGGTCGGAAACAAACTATCTGCAGGATCTGCCGGCGTCCTTCTCCTGACATTAGTCTCGTTTAAGCGACTGGAAGGGTCATGAGCCTCCGGGACATGAACGTTTGAGTGCAGTGGGGCCGTGCGGGGGCCCAAGGACCGACGTGTCCATAACTCCCTTGTTCAAAATGGTTTTCATCATCATCATCCAGAACAGCGAAAACCTTTTACCTGTGACTCCATGGCAGACGTCTTATGGAGCAGCAGATTGATTCAGAAGTGAAGGAAGAATGGGTCATCGTTTTATCTGATTCAGAAGTGGAGGGAGATTGTGTCGTCGTTTTATCTGCTTGCTGCATTACGAGGCATTCCATCACTTAGCATCTGGCAGCAAGAAACATTCATTGATGGCACAATGGCAGAGGCACTGGCACAGTTCTTGACTGGACATCGCTCAGTGCAGATTCACTGCGCAACTGCAGTTTTGATATCAGAGGAGCGACATATATTGCCAAAGCACTACCTGCGAATGACACTATGGAGCATCTCAACGTGCATGACTGTTCCCTTAAAACATATCTTCAGCAGGTTGTGCTCGGCACTTCCTGTCAACACCACCCTGAGGAGCCTCGTTCTGCCAGACATCAGCAGCAGGTCTCTTATTACACAGCAAGGAGATCCCATCTTTGAGTTGCTCAGGCTGGAGTCTTATCACGAAAATGGAGACGGCCCTACTTTTGATGCCCTGGCACTTTATCCACGCATGAGGAAGCTTTCGCTGGTCATCTCACGACTGACCTTGAAGACTGCTGAGGCGCTGTCTGTCCTGGTTTCCCACTGCAAGAGAAGCCTGGTTGAGCTGCACATCTTGAGCAATGCCAACATGTCAAACACAGTCCTCGGTGTGCTTCACAAGATGGTGACCAAGAATGTCTTCCTGTCAAGGCTAAGTGTCAGGTGCAGAACAGAGTCCTCGGTGTGCTTCACAAGATGGTGACCACGAATGTCTTCCTGTCAAGGATAAGTGTCGGGTGTTCTGCCTGGAAATACGCGGTGCAGGCTAACGCAGCC